>NC_092006.1:9172102-9250009 GCF_044704955.1 Pristiophorus japonicus
GGGGCGGGGGAACGAGGGAGGGGCGGGGGGAACGAGGGAGGGGCGGGGGAACGAGGGAGGGGCGGGGGAACGAGGGAGGGGCGGGGGAACGAGGGAGGGGCGGGGGAACGAGGGAGGGGCGGGGGAACGAGGGAGGGGCGGGGGAACGAGGGAGGGGCGGGGGAACGAGGGAGGGGCGGGGGAACGAGGGAGGGGCGGGGGAACGAGGGAGGGGCGGGGGAACGAGGGAGGGGCGGGGGAACGAGGGAGGGGCGGGGGAACGAGGGAGGGGCGGGGGAACGAGGGAGGGGCGGGGGAACGAGGGAGGGGCGGGGTACCGAGGGAGGGGCGGGGGAACGAGGGAGGGGCGGGGGAACGAGGGAGGGGCGGGGGAACGAGGGAGACGGGGGGGGAGAGAGACGGGGGGGGGGGAGAGAGATGGGGGGGAGAGACGGGGGGGGGGGAAGAGAGACGGGGGGGGGAGAGAGACGGGGGGGGAGAGAGACGGGGGGGGAGAGAGACGGGGGGGGAGAGAGACGGGGGGGGAGAGAGACGGGGGGGGGGAAGAGAGGGAGGGGGGGGAAGAGAGGGAGGGGGGGGAAGAGAGGGAGGGGGGGAAGAGAGGGAGGGGGGGGAAGAGAGGGAGGGGGGGAAAGAGGGAGGGGGGGTAAGAGAGGGAGGGGGGGGGAAGAGAGGGAGGGGGGGGAAGAGAGGGAGGGGGGGGAAGAGAGGGAGGGGGGGAAGAGAGGGAGGGGGGGGGGAAGAGAGGGAGGGGGGAAGAGAGGGAGGGGGGGAAGAGAGGGAGGGGGGGAAGAGAGGGAGGGGGGGAGAGAGGGAGGGGGGGAAGGAGAGGGAGGGGGGAAGAGGGGAGGGGGGGAAGAGAGGGAGGAGGGGGGGGAGAGAGGGAGGGGGGGGAGAGAGGGAGGGGGGGGAGAGAGGGAGGGGAGGAGGAGGGGGAGAGAGGGAGGGGGGGAGAGAGGGAGGGGGGGAGGGAGGAGGAGGGAGGGGGGGAGAGAGGGAGGGGGGGGAGAGAGGGAGGGGGGGGGAGAGAGGGAGGGGGGGGGAGAGAGGGAGGGGGGGGAGAGAGGGGAGGGGGGGAGAGAGGAGGGGGGGAGAGAGGGAGGGGGGAGAGAGGGAGGGGGGAAGAGAGGAAGGGGGAGAGGGAGGGGGGGAGAGGAGGAGGGGGAAGAGGGAGAGGGGGGAGGGAGGGGGGGGAGAGAGGAGGGGGAGAGAGGGAGGGGGGAGAGAGGGAGGGGGAGAGAGAGGGGGGGGGAGAGAGAGGGGGAGGGGTGGAGAAAGCATGAGGAATTAGTATCCCCCACTGCTGAGCCAAATCCCCGTCACCATCCAATGGGGTGTCGATCGCGAGCAGGGCTGGGGGCGTCACCCGACTTCTCCACTCCCTGCTGCAGAGACATTTGGGCAAGTTTCTGACTGACATCGACGAACTCAGTAACCAGCAGTGAAGCTATCTCGCAGGCTACAAGTCGTCATGTAATTTCAACATCGCTTTCCAATAGGACACCGACTAGTGTCAGCTGTGGCTCAGCACTCTCGTCTGAGTCAGAAGGTCGTGGGTTCGAGTCCCACTCCAGAGAGTTGAGCACATAATCCAGGCCGACATTCCCAGTGCAGTGCTGAGGGAGCACCGCACTGTCGGAGGGGCAGTGCTGAGGGAGCGCCGCACAGTCGGAGGGGCAGTGCTGAGGGAGCACCGCACTGTGGGAGGGGCAGTACTGAGGGAGCGCCGCACTGCGCAGTCAGAGGGGCGGTGCTGAGGGAGCGCCGCACTGTCGGAGGGGCAGTACTGAGGGAGCGCCGCACTGTCGGAGGGGTACTGAGGGAGCGCCGCACTGTCGGAAGGGCGGTACTGAGGGAGCGCCGCACTGTTGGAGGGGCGGTGATGAGGGAGCGCCGCACTGTCGGAGGGACGGTTGTGAGGGAGCGCCGCACTGTCGGAGGGACGGTTGTGAGGGAGCGCCGCACTGTGGGAGGGGCGGTACTGAGGGAGCGCCGCATTGTCAGAGGGGCAGTACTGACGGAGCGCCGCACTGTGGGAGGGGCGGTACTGAGGGAACACCGCATTGTCGGAGGGGCACTAGTGAGGGAGCGCCGCACTGTCGGAAGGGCGGTACTGAGGGAGCGCCGCACTGTTGGTGGGGCGGTGATGAGGGAGCGCCGCACTGTCGGAGGTGCCGTCTTTCGGATGAGACGTTAAACCGAGGCCCCGTCTGCCCTCTCGGGTGGATGTAAAAGATCCCGGGGCCACTATTGGAAGAAGAGCAGGGGGAGTTCTCCCCGGTGTCCTGGGGCCAATATTTATCCCTCAACCAACATCACTAAAACAGATGATCCGGGTCATTATCACATTGCTGTGTGTGGGAGCTTGCTGTGCGCAAATTGAGCTGCCGTGTTTCCCACAATACAACAGTAACTGCATTTCAAAAAAAGTACTTCATTGGCTGTGAAGCGCTTTGGGACGTCCAGAGGATGTGAAAGGCGCTATAGAAGTTCTTTCTTTCAATGAATGGCAAGTGGGAGTTTCGTCAGTAAGGAGCGGTTACCTCGCAAATCTCTCTTTGTCATTGGGTCCTTGGTCGTCATCACATCTGGATGGAAAGATCAAAAGTTAACCTCGCGTACCTCTGCAGATTATCCAATGGAACTCTTAGCTATACATTTTACACATGACAATCACAATCCATAATCCTCGCTTCCTGTATTTTTTATATATACCTTCCCGTGATGCGGGCATGGCTGGCAAGGCCGACATTTATTGCCCATCTCTAATTGCCCCTGGAGAAGGTGGTGGTGAGCCGCGTTCTTGAACCGCTGCAGTCCGTGTGGTGAAGGTGCTCCCACAGTGCTGTTAGGGAGGGAGTTCCAGGATTGTGACCCAGCGACGATGAAGGAACGGCCGATATATTTCCAAGTCAGGATGGTGTGTGACTGGGAGGGGAACGTGGAGGTGGTGGTGTTACCATGCGCCTGCTGCCCTTGTCCTTCTAGGGGGTAGAGGTCGCGGGTTTGGAAGAAGCCTTGGCGAGTTGCTGCAGTGCATCTTGTAGACGGTGCACACTGCAGCCAGGGGGCGCCGGTGGTGGAGGGAGTGAGTGTTGAAGGTGGTGGGTAGCGTGCTGATCGAGCGGGCTGCTTTGTCCTGGATGGTGTCGAGCTTCTCGAGTTGGAGCTGGAACTCATCCAGGCAAGTGGAGAGTGTTCCATCACACTCCTGACTTGTGCCTTGTAGATGGTGGGAAAGGCTTTGGGGAGTCAGGAGGTGAGACACTCGTCGCAGAATACCCAGCCTCTGACCCGCTCTTGTGGCATTTTTCAGTCAAGTTTTTCAGTCAACAGTTACCATTATAATTTGCTATGTCAACATTTACCATTCAATTTTGCTATGTCAATTATCACGGTGCAGTTGCAGGCTGTCAGGTAGCACGTTTTTGAAGTCTCCCTCACTCAAGTCGCCACCTTGGTTATGAGAACTCATCAAGTGAACATGGGCAATTTGATACATCAATAAATAGAAGCAGAATTATACAGACCTTGGGAACTTGCTACAGCCTTCTCCATCATCGTCGTCACCATCATCAAAATCGAGTCTCGAAAAGGGGAATGAAGAAATAGTTAGTAAAGCATTGCGCACCTCACAGAAATGTATAAAGAATGCCCTCTGCAAAGCACAGGTTATCTAGAAATTACTTCTGGGTATCCATTATTCTATATATAAACCCCCCCTGAACCCCTCAATTAGATTCCAGCCTGTAACTCACTCCCGGGTATCTGTTATTCTATATATAAACCCCCCGAACCCCTCGATTAGATTCCAGCCTATAACTCACTCCCAGGTATCTGTTATTCTATTTATAAACCCCCTGAACCCCTCGATTAGATTCCAGCCTATAACTCACTCCCAGGTATCTGTTATTCTATTTATAAACCCCCTGAACCCCTCGATTAGATTCCAGCCTGTAACTCACTCCCAGGTCTCCGTTATTCTATATATAAACCCCACAAGCCCCTCGATTAGATTCCAGCCTGTAACTCACTCCCGGGTATCTGTTATTCTATATATAAACCCCACGAACCCCTCGATTAGATTCCAGCATGTAACTCACTCCCAGGTATCTGTTATTCTACATATAAACCCCCCAAACACCCCGATTAGATTCCAGCCTGTAACTCACTCCCGGGTATCTGTTATTCTATATATAAACCCCCCAGAACCTCTCGATTAGATTCCAGCCTGGAACACACTCCCGGGTATCTGTTATTCTATATATAAACCCCCCAGAACCTCTCGATTAGATTCCAGCCTGGAACACACTCCCGGGTATCTGTTATTCTATATATAAACCCCCCAGAACCTCTCGATTAGATTCCAGCCTGGAACACACTCCCGGGTATCTGTTATTCTATATATAAACCCCCCAGAACCTCTCGATTAGATTCCAGCCTGGAACACACTCCCGGGCATCTGTTATTCTATATATAAACCCCCCAGAACCTCTCGATTAGATTCCAGCCTGTAACTCACTCCCGGGTATCCGTTATTGTATATATAAACCCCCGAACCCCTCGATTAGATTCCAGCCTGTAACTCACTCCCGGGTATCTGTTATTCTATATATAAACCACCCGAACCCCTCGATTAGATTCCAGCCTGTAACTCACTCCCGGGTATCCGTTATTCTATATATAAACCCCCGAACCCCTCGATTAGATTCCAGCCTGTAACTCACTCCCGGGTATCTGTTATTCTATATATAAACCCCTAGAACCCCTCGATTAGATTCCAGCCTGGAACACACTCCCGGGTATCTGTTATTCTATATATAAACCCCCCGAACCCCTCGATTAGATTCCAGCCTGTAACTCACTCCCGGGTATCTGTTATTCTATATATAAACCCCCCGAACCCCTCGATTAGATTCCAGCCTGGAACACACTCCCGGATATCCGTTATTCTATATATAAACCCCCCCGAACCTCTCGATTAGATTCCAGTCTGTAACTCACTCCCGGGTATCTGTTATTGTAGATATAAAGCCCCCGAACTCCTCGATTAGATTCCAGCCTGGAACACACTCCCGGGTATCCGTTATTCTATATATAAAGCCCCCGAATCCCTCGATTAGATTCCAGTCTGTAACTCACTCTCGGGTATCTGTTATTGTAGATATAAAGCCCCCGAACCCCTCGATTAGATTCCAGCCTGGAACACACTCCCGGGTATCTGTTATTCTATATATAAACCCCCCTGAACCTCTCGATTAGATTCCAGTCTGTAACTCACTCTCGGGTATCTGTTATTGTAGATATAAAGCCCCCGAACCTCTCGATTAGATTCCAGCCTGGAACACACTCCCGGGGTATCTGTTATTCTATATATAAACCCCCCTGAACCTCTCGATTAGATTCCAGCCTGGAACACACTCCCGGATATCTCGGTCACAGCTGCCCCTTCTAAATATCGGCCAACAAGTCGAAGCATCCTTACCCTGGGCGTCTCTTCGGTGCTCGGGACACAATGCTGCCACCGGACTGAGGCTGATCCAGTGCTCCAGCGTTGCCAGTCACCGACACCCCCAGCGGTCCTCCGATCTCGGAAGCCATTTCTGCGACTTGGGAAACAAAAACTGAAAGCGTGAGAGCAAGTCGATCATTAGAGGGGGGGAGAGAAATAGCTGGTCAATCCACCTTCCCTCAAAGTTAGCTCTCTGCCAGTCCTGCGCTGCCCAAGACTGTCTTTTCCTGCGCTAAATCTCGCCAGCCCACAAAGGATTAGGGGGAACATTCTTCTTGGTAAAAATCGGTTGGTTGAGGGGGGTGAGGTACTAACACTTTTTGTGGCGGAGGAGCGGCGAGGGATTGTGGCGGAGGAGCGGCGAGAGATTGGGGGCGGAGGTGCGGCGAACGAGGGCACGGGGCCCAGAAGAGCCCCAGGGGCAGCACGGGCCCAGCCCACACTGGGCGATGTGTGCGTGCGCTAGGCAGCGCTGAGGGAGCGCCGCACTGTCGGAGGTGCCGTCTTTCGGGATGAGACATTAAACCGAGGCCCCGTCTGCCCCCTCTCAGGTGGACGTAAAAGATCTCACTGGAAGAAGAACAGGGGGAGTTCTCTCCGGTGTCCTACACTACAACAGTGACCACACTTGATTGGCTATAAAGCGCTTTGGGAAAGCCTGAGGTGGTGAAAGGTGCTATATAAATGATGTCTTTTTTTTTGATACAACTTTACAGACGGCTGGCATCTCCCTGCGGGAACGAGACGAAGTTATTTGAAGACGGACTGACGGAGCCCGGGATGTAATGCTCTCCGACAAGCCGAGTATTATGCTTTGCCGAATGCAGATGAACTAACCGGCATTCAATGAGACATGGGTTACCTTGGCGGCGCTGCTGCGATCACCGACTGGCCTAAAGACCAATCATACATTGGCCTTGCCACCATTACCATAGCAACTACAGGGGCGCTTAAAAACAATGCAGATCGAACACTGCCTCCTGCAAACTTCCAACCCTTGTCATCAACATCGACAGCAAAAATCATATACTAAATCACACACAGTACAAGCCAATTTCTGAAGTGTCGTCATAGTGTAGGAAATGTGGCAGCCAATTTGCGCACAGCAAGCTCCCACACACAGCAATGTGATAATGACTAGATCATGTTTTTATTGTTATGTTGGCATCGGGATAAATATTGGCCAGGACACCGGGGAGAACTCCTCCTGCTCTTCTTCGAAACAGTGGCCATAGGATCGTTTACGTCCACCCGAGAGAGTAGACGGGGCCTTGGTTTAACGTCTCATCTGAAAGACGGCACCTCCGACAGTGCAGCACTCCCTCGGCACTGCACTGGAGTGTCAGCCTAAATTAGTCTTTATTTCAAATTTATAATGGCAACGAGCCACAAAAACAGGTCACACTGCAATGCCAGCTTGGGTGGAGCCTCCCCCCACTCACAGCACCTCCACTGGTGGGAGGACAGAATTGTGACAGGTTTACATAGGAAATCCCCATTGTAAAATGTTGACATAGGAATTTATAATGGAGGGGGTGAAGCAAAATTGTCACAAAATTGACCCATCAAACAGACCTGCCCCAAAAAACCCCCAAGGCTTCTTAATTTCATGAAACTTACATTTGAAGCAGTAATTGGGTGGAATTTTAATAAATTAGCATTGTATTTGGCTCCCCAACAGGGCGTTCTCACTCAATCTTGGGTGGAGCCCCCACAAAAAAAAATGCCACACACACAGCGCCTCCACTGGTGTGAGGACTGAATTACAGCGTGACAAGTTGCACCCCAAGGCGCTCTCACGCACTCTTGCAGCGGCACTGGCGGGGGGAAGAACTTGTTTTCAATGCAAATATACAAATTCAGAATAGCAACGAGCCACGTAAACAAGTCACACAGCAATGCCGGTTTGGGTGGAGCCCCCACCCACAGCACCTCCACTGGTAGGAGGAGGGAATTGCAGCATGACAAGTTTACATAGGAAATCCCCATTGCAAAATGTTGACATAGGAATTTCTAATGGGGGGGGGGCAAAATTGATCAAAAACACCCCCAAAGGTTATTAATTTAATTAAAATATTTGAAGCAGTAATTGGGCAGAATTTTAATAAATTAGCATTGTATGTGGCTTCTATTTCTTATGTTCTCATGTTCTAATCTTGGGTGGAGCTCCCCCCCAAAGAAAAACTCCCCACACAGCGCCTCCACTGGTGGGAGGACGGAATTGTAGTGTGACAGGTTTACATAGGAAATCCCTATTGCAAAATGTTGACATAGCAATTTCTAATGGAGAGGGGGTGGGCAAAATTGACCAAACCGCCCCCCCCCCCCAAAGGTTATTAATTTCATTAAAATGGCATTTGAAGCAGTAATTGGGCAGAATTGTAATAAATTAACATTGTATGTGGCTATTTCTTATCTTCTAATCTTGGGTGGAGCTCCCCCCAAAGAAAAACTCCCCACACACAGTGCCTCCACTGGTGGGAGGATGGAATTGTCGCGTGACCAGTTTACATAGGAAATTCGCATTGTAAAATGTTGACATAGGAATTTCTAATGGAGGAAGGGGTCAAAATTAACCAAAAACATCCCCCAAAGGTTATTAATTTCATTAAAATGGCATTTGAAGCAGTAATTGGGCAGAATTTTAATAAATTAGCATTGTATGTGGCTATTTCTTATGTTCTAATCTTGGGTGGAGCCCCCCCCCCTCAAAGAAAAACTCCCCACACACAGCGCCTCCACTTGTGGGAGGCCGGACTGCAGCGTGACAGGTTTACATAGGAAATCCCCATTGTAACATGTTGACATAGGAATTTCTAATGGAGAGGGACAAAATTGACCAAACGCCTCCACTGGTAGGAGGACGGAATTGCAGCGTGACAGGTTTACATAGGAAATCCCCATTGTAAAATGTTGACATAGGAATTTCTAATGGAGAGGGGGAGCAAAATTGACCAAAAACAGCGCCCAAAAGGTTATTAATGACATTTGAAGCAGTAATTGGGCGGAATTTTAATGTAAAGAATCAGCCTCCCCGACAAAGGCGCTCTTGCGGCCTACTCGCCGGGGCTGCAGCCTGGGCCTCGATTTTCAAGGCGCGCCCGCTCACCTGTGTTGACAGCAGCGGCCATGGGTCAGTGGGCGGCGGCCTGTCCTCCGCCGGGGCTGGGCCGACACATCGGCCGGGTACTGGTCGCTGGCAGGGGAGTCGGGTGGACGCCCCCGGCGTCTCTCTCCCTCTCTCCCGGGCTCTCCCGGTCACCCAGCGCCGAGGCCGCAAAAATAATTCCAAAAAAAAAGCCCTTCCACAAAATGGCGGCGCGGCCGAGACTTCGCCTTCCCCGAGAGACAGAGCCGGGGGGCGGGGCTTTCCCCCCCTTTGACCGACGTGGCCTCCAGCCAATCGCAGCACGCCCGTCCCAGCACCTCGGCCAATAGTTATCGTGCTTGCTCTTGATCGACACCTCACGTCTGTCCCGCCCCTCTCCGGGGATGGGGGCGGGGCCTGGAAAGTTGCACAATTTTGTCCCTCACTGTGAAAAAGTTTATTTCATGTCAACAAGTTGTTTTTAAAGCTTTGACTTTTGTTTTAAGTGGACAAAAAGTTTTTATTTGTGTTAATAATTTGATAAAAGACAAAATGTTTTAATTTTTTTTCCTAACTTGTTTAATAAAAGTCAAAACGTTTTTATTTTGGTTAATTGTTTTAAAAAATCAAAACGTTTTTATTTTTGTTAATAAATTGTTTCAAAAAGACAAAAAGTTTTGACTTTTGTTCATAAATTGTTTTAAATGGACAAAACGTTTTTATTTTTGTTCATAAATTGTTTTAAAAAAGATAAAAAGTTTTGACTTTTGTTCATAAATTGTTTTAAAAAGACAAAAGGTTTTGACTTTTGTTCATAAATTGTTTTAAAAAAAAAGTTTTGACTTTTGTTCATAAATTGTTTCCAAATAGACAAAAAGTTTTGACTTTTGATCATAAATTGTTTTAAATGGACAAAAAGTTTTTATTTGTGTTAGTAAATTGTTTGATAAAAGACAAAATGTTTTAATTTTTGTTCTTAAATTGTTTTAAAAAGTCAAAACGTTTTTATTTTTGTTAATAAATTGTTTTAAAACAGACAAAAAGTTTTCATTTTTGTTAATTTGTTTAACAAGACAAAATGTTTTTATTTTTGTTAAATCGTTTTAAAAATAAAGTTATTTTTGTCAACAAATTGTTTTAAAAAGACAAAAAGGTTTTATTTTTGTTGAATTGTTTTAAAAAGACAAAGTCTTTTTTTGTTCATAAAGTTTAAAAAAATACAAAAGGTTTTTATTTTAGGCTCTTAGTCCTTTTTAAAATTTATTTGAAAACTGTCTCCACGAAGTTTGAATCTTATATTCCTTTAAAAACTTTTTTTTTAAACTTAAAGAAAAGAAACACTTGCATTTATATAGCGCCTTTCATGACTACTGAAGGTGTCAAAGCGCTTTACAGCCAATGAAGTACTCTTTGAAGAATTGTCACTGTTGTACTGTGGGAAACGCGGCAGCCAACTTGCGCACAGCAAGCTCCCACACACAGCGATGTGATAATGACCCAGATCATCTGTTTTAGTGATGTTGGTTGAGGGATAAATATTGGCCCCAGGACACCGGGGAGAACTCCCCCTGCTCTTCTTCCAATAATGGCCCCGGGATCTTTTACATCCACCCGAGAGGGCAGACGGGGCCTCGGTTTAACGTCTCATCCGAAAGACGGCCCCTCCGACAGTGCGGCGTTCCCTCAGTACCGCCCCTCCGACAGTGCGGCGCTCCCTCAGCACTGCCCCTCCGACAGTGCGGCGCTCCCTCAGTACTGCCCCTCCGACAGTGCGGCGCTCCCTCAGTACCGCCCCTCCGACAGTGCGGCGCTCCCTCAGCACTGCCCCTCCGACAGTGCGGCGCTCCCTCAGTACTCCCCTCCGACAGTGCGGCGCTCCCTCAGCACTGCCCCTCCGACAGTGCGGCGTTCCCTCAGTACTGCCCCTCCGACAGTGCGGTGCTCCCTCAGTACTGCCCCTCCGACAGTGCGGCGCTCCCTCAGTACTGCCCCTCTAACAGTGCGGCGCTCCCTCAGCACTGCCCCTCCGACAGTGCGGCGCTCCCTCAGCACTGCTCCTCCGACAGTGCGCGGCGCTCCCTCAGTACTGCCCCTCCGACAGTACGACTCTCCCTCGGTACCGCCCCTCCGACAGTGCGGCGTTCCCTCAGTACTGCCCCTCTGACAGCGCAGCACGGCGTTCCCTCAGCACTGGACTGGGCGTGGCTACCTATATATTTGTGCTCAAGTCCCTGGAGTGGGACTCACACCCACAACCTTCTGACTCAGAGGCGAGAGTGCTGCTCACTGAGACACTTACTTTTTAACATTTTTTGATTTTGTTTTTTTAAGGGGTAAATGTTTTCCTTCGCTCAATCATCGGTGGCCGTGCCTTCAGCTGCCTGGGCCCCAAGCTCTGGAACTCCCTCCCTAAACCTCTCCGCCTCTCTCTCTCCTCCTTTAAAACGCTCCTTAAAACCGACCTCTTTGACCCAGCTTTTGATCGCCTGTCCCTGACATCTGCTTATGTGGCTTGGTGTCAAATTTTGTTTGATAGTCGCTGCTGTGAAGGGCCTTGGGAGGTTTAAGGCGCTATATTAATACAAGTTGGGATTGTTGCTGTTGGTGGGAACTGGCTGTGTGCCAATTGGCTGCGTATTTCCTACATTACAAAAGTGACTATGCTTCAAAAGGTACTTCGGTCCTGAGATCGTGCAAGATGCTTTAGAAATGTAAGTCGTGTTTCTTTTTCTTCCTGCTTTGATTCGCTGAGACCGAATTTAGCTTTCTGCAAAGACTGTAGCTCAGGGCTACTGTTTCAGGTTCATCAAGTCAGTCAAACTCCGTTTTTATGATATCAATAGCCCTGCAAGCATCAAATGAAGGCACTTTCGACAGAATCGTCGAACAAAAAGATCTTAGATTTCACGGCTACAGTCGTTATAATTGTTGTGCATGGAAGAATCCACGAGGCTGAGCACTGTGAGCTAAACTTAGTCTTTTTTATTACAACTCCGGAGTGCCTAAACAACATGGCAGCCAACTTTTTATATTGGCCCTGCATGTGTGTGCAGGTGACCATTAGGACTCCAACAGTCGCGCCCTCTGGTGGCAAGTATTACATAGTTACATACATAAGATTACTCCCCCCCCAGCCTCCAACTCGTCCGCCAAAGTTTACGGTGCAAGTTATTTACAAGTTGAGGCGATCCGGAGCTCTTCACTCCCTGGTCGCTCGTCTAAGTTCAAACCCTGGCGTGTGTGAGCTGGCCAGACCTTTGCTGCACTGCACCGCGGCTGGTCTGACCGGACTGTCAGGAACGGTGGGTTCATCCTCGCGGTTGACAGCGAGGTCGCTTGCTGGTTGGGTGTGTGTTTGGTGGGTCGTCGATGGTGTTGTCCTCTTCAAGTCGTTCCTGGTTGTCAGTTAAATCGCAATTTGGTCTGATCTAACGGGCTTTCTGCACGTTTGGCCATTGAACAGTTTGATTATAGGCACCCTATTCCCTTCCTTGGCCAAAACAGTGCCAGCAACCCACTTGGGACCATGACCGCAATTCAGGACAAACACAGGGTCGTTAACATCAATGCCACGTGAAACCAGCCTGTGTCGCCGGGTTTCCAACGTGATCATTAATATTATGTCTTTAGATGCTCTGAGAATGACTCCACGAGGCAATGTGTTGTACTTGAACTGGAGTGACATTGGTCTTTTATTAATAACTCCAGAGTGAGGGTCACACCTGGTGGCCTGCCTTTTATACTAAGCCTGGCACACCTGTACAGGTAACCTGCACGTCTCCCACTGCAGTGCCCTCTGGTGGCACACCTTGTACATAGTACAAGCGGTAAACATGTCTGGATACATGACATCACTCCCCCACCAAGCCTTTAGTGCAAATCGCCTTCATGCATTGACTGTGCTCTGGGCTCAGCTCTGTCTGGTCGACCCTCGGAGGGTCGTTTCCATCTTGGGTGAGTAGGTGGTGTTTCGTTGGCAGTTGAGGTGTTTGTGAGTCCATGGCCACTCCATTCACTCCCTCCCCACATATAGATTATGCCGGTGGCTCATTACATCCATATACATTCAAGTCCAGAAAAAAAATTTAGCGTTTACATGGTTACATTTGTGGTACCGTTGTGAGGCAGGAACATTTGACTGGTGAGGTACATACTTGGAATATACGTGGAGTCAGTGCTGAGGTCAGTACCAGTGCGTGAGGACAAACCCGTGCCAGGACTGCTGGGTGGTGTGCCTGCAGTCTGGTGGGGGCGCGGTGCCCAGTGCTGGCAGTGGGAACCCGGTTGGCTCAGGTTGCCTGCTCTCGGGGCTTTTGCCGTTGCTCCTAGCGTCGGGCAGGTTCGCCTGTGACCTCCCTGTCCTTTCCTTGCGCCCCGGGTCACTGCTGTTCCCTGAGGGGCAGTCGTCTGGCCGTGCGCAGGGAACTGCTGACTCGCTTGCCTGGCCGTTATTTGGTTCGGGATCCTGGCTGGTCCCGGTCCCATTTGGTAGCCCCGTTGCGGGTGGTACCTTCGTTCCCGGGTCTGGCCTTGGTGGCGATGGGGTCTTGGGGGCTGCTCCTTCGCACAGTCTGCTCTTTCAGGCTCGTGGCGGTTGGTGCCATCGGCTGCCTGAGAGGTGGAGCCGATCGGGGGCAGGGGATCGATAACGGTGCCGTTGCCCTCCTGAGATCGCTTGCTCTGTGGCTTGTATGTATTGGCTGCCTGTGGCCACACTCCATGGTGCATCACCCTGGTCCCGGGGACGCAGGCTACCACATTGGGTAGCTCGCTGGACCTGTGTGCTCCCGATGGGTGTCTGCCCGCTGCATTGACTGTATGCAGTTGAAATCCTACATCGCACAACGTTTCATTACTCATTGTAAATAACCTGTAGCTCCGATCGCGATCGCGCGACTTTTCCTCGCTGGTTGCATGTACACAGCTCTGATCATCAGTTACACATTTTGTCTCTAACTCACAGTTGCTATTACATTGTGTGAGTGTGTGGAACTGTCCCTTTAAGTGTGGTGGATTGCAGGCCTCCTTTAAGAGAGCCTTGCTATCTTTACCCCAATCCTCTTCTCCGTTTGGTACCACGTGTCGCTCCATCAGCGCTGCCCCTCGTGGTCTGGCCACCGCCATCTTTTTCTTCAGCGCCTCACCTCGTGGTTCGGGCGCCATCTTTCCTCCAACCACGATGTCGACTGCGGAGATCCTCTTCTCCCCGGGTTCTGCCACCGAGGCTGGGAAGTCGCCTCTGGATCCGATTCTCTTCCTCCGGAGCCCTGCCACCGGAGCCTGGAAGGTGCGTTCGGGTTTGTCTCAGCTGGATCATCTCCGCGCAGTCGTGCTGGGCGGTCTGTGCGAGATCTTCTAACGTCCAGCGGAGAGAGCAGAGAGGGGCCGTCAGCTCAGCTGAAAGGAATGCAGCACTCTGACGATGCGTGTCAGCGGTGGCTCTGGGCAGCACTCCCGCCGCTGAGCTCATGAAGGTTGTGGGTTCGAGTCCCACTCCAGGGATTTGAGCATAAAATCCAGGCTGATACTCCCAGTGCGGTACTGAGGGAGCGCCGTGCTGTCGGAGGGGCAGTACTGAGGGAGCGCCGTGCTGTCGGAGGGGCGGTACTGAGGGAGCGCCGCACTGTCGGAGGGGCAGTACTGAGGGAGCGCCGCACTGTCGGAGGGGCGGTACTGAGGGAGCGCCGTGCTGTCGGAGGGGCGGTACTGAGGGAGCGCCGCACTGTCGGAGGGGCAGTACTGAGGGAGCGCCGTGCTGTCGGAGGGGTGGTACTGAGGGAGCGCCGCACTGTCGGAGGGGCAGTACTGAGGGAGCGCCGTGCTGTCGGAGGGGCGGTACTGAGGGAGCGCCGCACTGTCGGAGGGGCAGTACTGAGGGAGCGCCGTGCTGTCAGAGGGGCAGTACTGAGGGAGCGCCGTGCTGTCGGAGGGGCGGTACTGAGGGAGCGCCGTGCTGTCGGAGGGGCGGTACTGAGGGAGCGCCGCACTGTCGGAGGGGCAGTACTGAGGGAGCGCCGTGCTGTCAGAGGGGCAGTACTGAGGGAGCGCCGTGCTGTCGGAGGGGCGGTACTGAGGGAGCGCCGCACTGTCGGAGGGGCAGTACTGAGGGAGCGCCGTGCTGTCAGAGGGGCAGTACTGAGGGAGTGCCGCACTGTCGGAGGGGTGGTACTGAGGGAGCGCCGCACTGTCGGAGGGGCAGTACTAAGGGAGCGCCGTGCTGTCGGAGGGGCGGTACTGAGGGAGCGCCGCACTGTCGGAGGGGCGGTACTGAGGGAGCGCCGCACTGTCGGAGGGGCAGTACTGAGGGAGCGCCGCACTGTTGGAGGGGCAGTACTGAGGGAGCGCCGCACTGTCGGAGGGGCAGTACTGAGGGAGCACCGCACTGTCGGAGGGACCGTCTTCCGGATGAGACGTTAAACCGAGGCCCTGTCTGCCCCCTCGGGTGGATGTAAAAGATCCCGGGGCCACTATTGGAAGAAGAGCAGGGGGAGTTCTCCCCGGTGTCCTGGGGCCAATATTTATCCCTCGACCAACATCACTAAAACAGATGATCCGGGTCATTATCACATTGCTGTGTGTGGGAGCTTGCTGTGCGCAAAATGGCTGCCGCGTTTCCCACAATACAACAGTGACCACACTCCAACATTACTTCATTGGCTGTAAAGCGCTTTGGGATGTCTGGTGGCCGTGAAAGGCGCTATAGAAATGCAAGTCTTGCTTTTTCTCGGCATGGAGCGAAAATTCTGAGGTCGACTCTCCAACCCGATGAGCATCTGAGCTGGAGGCAAGAGTGAACATAAGAACATAAGAAATAGGAGCAGGAGTCAGCCATATGGCCCCTCGAGCCTGCTCCGCCATTTAATAAGATCATGGCTGATCCGATCATGGGCTCAGCTCCACTTCCCTGCCCGCTGCCCATCACCCCTTATCGGTTAAGAAACTGTCTATTTCTGTCTTAAATATATTCAATGACCCAGCCTCCACAGCTCTCTGAGGCAGCGAATTCCACAGATTTACAACCCTCTGAGAGAAGAAATTTCTCCTCATCTCAGATTTAAATGGACGGCCCCTTATTCTAAGATCATGCCCCCTAGTTCTAGTCTCCCCTGACATGTATTCAACCAGCATTGTAACCCATGTATAATCTGACCTAAGTTGTACGCTATGAGAACAATGATCACTCGGTGGTGAATTTGTGGGAGACACTCCTTCAGGTATAAAAGGGGAAGCTCCACCCACCTTCATCACTTGAGTGCTAAGGAATAAAGGACAGGTCACAGACTGACCTTCTCTCAAGCATGGGCCTCGTGTGCATTTATACTGTGTAGTAAGGACGTATCAATGGCGACGAGAAACTGGGATTTAAACCACGCGAGCATGGCCGCTAGCAGAACAGACGAGAGGTACTGTGTTAAGGAATGGTTGGGACAGAGATTCAACATTGTTAAAGCAGCACACAGTTCTCCAGGCAGACAAGGGCAGTCAGGCATGCCCCAACATGTAGTCGAACCCAGAGGGGGAGTTCGACAGAGACAATGGCAAGCTGAACAGCGATTCACGCCATTGCAAGGGACAGTAATGGGGCCATCAACACCTGTTAATGGCGCACTCAAGGACAATAACAGGAGCAGTCAGGGACGATCGACTGGCAAGGGACCTTTTGTTTCCAACAGCAGCTCATGCTGGAGGCGTGGAGGCACACACTCAGCCGGAGTTTGCAGAGATGGGCAAAATACCTGCAGAAATTGCAGAAATGAACGCTGGGGGAAATCGCTGGAAGCTGAAGTTCAGCGAGTTCATGTGGAGCACGTATACAGTTCATACACCAGGACGCCACCGATAATGATGAAAGTGCTCCTCAATGGCATCCCAGTATCAATGGAGCTAGACACGGGGGCCAGCCAGTCCCTGATGGGTATCAAACAGTTCGAAAAGTTGTGGGTGTCCAAGGCCAGGAGGCCAAAATTATCGCCGATTGACGCACAGCTACGGACTTACACAAAGGAGATCATTCCGGTGCTAGGCAGCACCACGGTAGTCGTGACCCACAAAGATTCGGAGAACAGGTTGCCACTCTGGATTGTCCCAGGGGACGGTCCCGCACTACTGGGGAGGAGTTGGCTTGCTGTCATGAACTGGAAATGGGGCGATGTCAATGCAATTTCCTCTGTGGAGCGAGTATCATGCTCACAGATCCTGGACAAATTTGACTCATTATTTCAACCCGGCATTGGCACTTTCATGGGGGCCAAGGTAGTGATTCACATAAACCCGGTCGCCAGGCCAGTACACCACAAGGCCAGAGCGGTGCTGTACGTGATGCGGGAAAAGATAGAAGGCGAATTGGACCGCCTGCTGTGGAAAGGCATCATCTCGCCAGTCGAATTCAGTGACTGGGCGAGCCCGATTGTGCCGGTGCTCAAGGTGGATATGTGGTGATTACAAGGCCACCATCAATCGGCTGTCACTCCAAGACCAGTACCCGCTACCGAGAGCGGAGGACCTCTTTGCGACGCTATCCGGTGGCAAACTTTTTTCAAAATTGGACCTGACCTCAGCTTACATGACCCAGGAGCTGGTGAGTGAGTCGAAGAAGCTGACCACCATCACGACACACAAGGGGTTGTTTGAGTACAACAGATGTCCGTTCGGGATTCGCTCGGCCGCCGCGATCTTCCAACGAAATATGGAAAGCCTCCTCAAGTCGATTCCAGGGATGGTGGTTTTGCAGGACGACATCCTCATTACGGGTTGCGATACTGAAGAACACCTTCACAACCTGGAGGAGGTGCTACGCAGACTGGACCGGGTAGGTCTGCGACTGAAAAAGGCGAAGTGCGTCTTCCTAGCTCCAGAGGTAGAATTCCTGGGGATGAGGGTAGCAGCAGACGGGATCAGCCCTACTGCGTCCAAGACGGAAGCGATCCAGGAAGCACCCAGACCCCGTAACACGACGGAGCTGCGTTCATTCCTGGGGCTCCTGAACTATTTTGGTAACTTTCTTCCCAAATTGAGCACGCTGCTAGAGCCGCTACACGTGCTCCTACGCAAAGGTCGCGAATGGGTCTGGGGGGACAGCCAGGAAAGGGCTTTTAATAGAGCACGCAATTTGTTATGTTCCAACAATCTGTTAACGCTATATGACCCATGTAAAAAACTTGTGTTAATGTGCGATGCGTCGTCCTATGGTGTCGGGTGTGTGTTGCAGCATGTCAATGCCAAGGGTCAGTTACAGCCGGTAGCTTATGCCTCCAGGAGTCTGTCCCAAGCAGAAAGGGGCTACAGGATGGTAGAAAAGGAGACGCTCGCATGTGTATATGCGGTAAAGAAGATGCACCAGTACCTGTTTGGCAGGAAATTTGAGCTGGAGACAGATCACAAACCCCTAACGTCCCTTTTGGCCGACAACAAGGCCATAAATGCAAACGCATCGGCCCGCATACAGAGGTGGGCACGCACGTTAGCTGCCTATGACTACACAATTCGGCACAGACCGGGCACCGAAAACTGCGCCGATGCACTCAGCAGGCTCCCACTAGCCACCACTGAGGGGGCTACCGAGCATGGTGCTGAGATGGTCATGGCTGTTGAAGCTTTCGGAAACGAAGGCTCACCCGTGACAGCACGTCAGATTAAAGTCTGGACAAATAGAGACCCGCTATTGTCTCTAGTCAAGAAATGTGTCCTGAATGGGGACTGGGCAGCCACGTACAGGGCATGCCCTGAGGAATTTAAACCATTTCACAGGCGCAGGGATGAACTCTCGATTCAGGCCGATTGCCTACTGTGGGGAAACCGCGTAGTCATGCCCCAGATGGGCAGAGAGGTGTTCACCAGAGAACTCCACAATGGGCACCCGGGCATTGTCACGATGAAGGCAATTGCCAGATCACACGTTTGGTGGCCAGGGATAGACGCAGATCTGGAACTTTGTGTTCGCAGATGCAACGCACCCAGGGAAGCCCCCCTTAGCCCCTGGTCCTGGCCCGCCAAGCCTTGGTCACGCATCCATGTGGACTACGCAGGTCCTTTCATGGGAAAAATGTTTTTGGTTGCAGTAGACGCCTACTCCAAATGGATTGAATGTGTCATTTTAAATTCAAGCACATCCTCTGCCACGGTAGAAAGTCTACGGGCAATGTTCGCCGCCCACGGTCTACTGGACATCTTGGTCAGCGACAATGGCTCGTGCTTCACAAGCACTGAATTCCAGGACTTCATGGCAGGCAATGGAATTAACCATGTTAGAACAGCACCGTTCAAGCCGGCCTCAAACGGCCAGGCAGAACGAGCAGTGCAGATAATCAAACAGGGGATGCTCAGAATCCAACGGGGTTCCCTGCAAACCCGCTTATCACGCCTCATGTTGGCCTATAGATCCCGACCACACTCGCTCACAGGGGTTCCACCCGCAGAGCTACTAATGAAAAAGAGGCTCAAAACCTGGTTATCCCTTATACACCCTACTATGAAAGAAATTGTCGAGAGCAGGCGCCAGTCACAATATCACTACCATGACAGGAATGCGAGGGCGCGATGTATTGATGTAAATGATCCTGTTTTTGTCCTCAACTACGCTGCAGGGCCCAAATGGCTCGCAGGCACTGTGGTTGCCAAAGAGGAAAATAGGATTCTGGTAGTTAAACTTACCAATGGACAAATCTGCCGCAAACACGTGGATCAAACAAAAAGGAGGTTCAGCAACCCCATAAAAGAAGCAGAGGAAGAACACGATGTAGAGTTCACTCCACCACAGGTGACCGAACACCGGAACCAAGTGGAGGAGAGCCCAGTCACTGTGGGCAGTCCGGACAGGCCTGAGGCACCGCAAACAGCAGACACTCAGGCCAGCGCCCAACAACCAGAGCCTCAACTCAGGCGCTCTACAAGGGAGCGTAAACCACCAGAGAGACTCAACCTGTGATCCCAATAAGACTTTGGGGGGGGGAGGTGATGTCATGTATTCAACCAGCATTGTAACCCATGTATAAACTGACCTAAGTTGTACACCGTGAGAACACTGACCACTAGGTGGGAGACACTCCTAACCTGGATCTTCAGGTAGAAAAGGGGAAGCTCCGCCCACCTTCATCACTTGAGTGCTAAGGAATAAAGGACAGGTCACAGACTGACCTTCTCTCAAGCATGGGCCTCGTGTACATTTATACTGTGTAGTAAGGACGTACCATCACCCATCAGTGGAAACATCCTCTCTGCATCCACCTTGTCAAGCCCCCTCATAATCTCATACGTTTCGATAAGATCACCTCTCATTCTTCTGAATTCCAATGAGTAGAGGCCCAACCTCCTCAACCTTTCCTCATAAGTCAACCCCCTCATCTCCGGAATCAACCAAGTGAACCTTCTCTGAACTGCCTCTAAAGCAAGTATATCCTTTCGTAAATATGGAAACTAAAACTGCACGCAGTACTCCAGGTGTGGCCTCACCAATACCCTGTATAACTGGAGCAAGACTTCCCTGTTTTTATACTCCATCCCCTTTGCAATAAAGGCCAAGATTCCATTGGCCTTTCTGAACACTTGCTATACCTGCATACTATCCTTTTGTGTTCCTTGCACAAGTACCCCAGGATATGGCTCAGAGACATGGACCATGTACAGTAGACACCTCAAGTCGCTGGAGAAATACCACCAACGATGTCTCCGCAAAATTCTGCAAATCCCCTGGGAGGACAGACGCACCAACGTTAGCATCCTCGACCAGGCCAACATCCCCAGCATCGAAGCACTGACCACACTCGATCAGCTCCGCTGGGCAGGGCCACATTGTCCGCATGCCCGACACGAGACTCCCAAAGCAAGCGCTCTACTTGGAACTCCTTCACGGCAAACGAGCCAAAGGTGGGCAGAGGAAACGTTACAGGGGACCACCCTCAAAGCCTCCCTAATAAAGTGCAACATCCCCACCGACACCTGGGAGACCCTGGGCCCAAAGACCAGTCTGCCCTAAGTGGAGGAAGTGCATCCGGGAGGGCGCTGAGCACCTCGACTCTCGTCGCCGAGAGCGTGCAGAAACCAAGCGCAGGCAGCGGAAGGAGCGTGCGGCAAACCAGTCCCACCCTCCCCTTCCCTCAACCACTGTCTGTTCCACCTGCGACAGGGACTGTCCTTCCTCAAGTTAGGAGACCAAAACTGTACACAATACTCCAGGTGTGGCCTCACCAAGGCCCTGTACAACTGTAGCAACACCTCCCTGCCCCTGTACTCAAATCCCCTCGCTATGAAGGCCAACATGCCATTTGCTTTCTTAACCGCCTGCTGTACCTGCATGCCAACCTTCAATGACTGATGTACCATGACACCCAGGTCTCGTTGCACCTCCCCTTTTCCTAATCTGTCACCATTCAGATAATAGTCTGTCTCTCTGTTTTTACCACCAAAGTGGATAACCTCACATTTATCCACATTATACTTCATCTGCCATGCATTTGCCCACTCACCTAACCTATCCAAGTCACTCTGCAGCCTCATAGAATCCTCCTCGCAGCTCGCACTGCCACCCAACTTAGTGTCATCCGCAAATTTGGAGATACTACATTTAATCCCCTCGTCTAAATCATTAATGTACAATGTAAACAGCTGGGGCCCCAGCACAGAACCTTGCGGTACCCCACTAGTCACTGCCTGCCATTCTGAAAAGTCCCCATTTACTCCTACTCTTTGCTTCCTGTCTGACAACCAGTTCTCAATCCACGTCAGCACACTACCCCCAATCCCATGTGCTTTAACTTTGCACATTAATCTCTTGTGTGGGACCTTGTCGAAAGCCTTCTGAAAGTCCAAATACACCACATCAACTAGTTCTCCCTTGTCCACTCTACTGGAAGCATCCTCAAAAAATTCCAGATTTGTCAAGCTTGATTGTCAAGAATTCAGCAGAGGAGGATAAAGGGTTTAATTAGGAGGGGGAAAATAGAGTACGAGAAACAGCTTGCCGGGAACATAAAAACTGACTGCAAAAGCTTCTATAAATATGTGAAGAGAAAAAGATTAGTGAAGACAAACGTAGGTCCCTTGCAGTCGGACTCAGGTGAATTTATAATGGGGAACAAAGAAATGGCGGACCAGTTAAACAAATACTTTGGTTCTGTCTTCACGAAGGAAGACACAAATAACCTTCCGGAAATACTAGGGGACCGAGGATCGAGTGAGAAGGAGGAACTGAAGGATATCCATGTTAGGCGGGACATTGTGTTAGGGAAATTGATGGGATTGAAGGCCGATACATCCCCGGGGCCTGATAGTCTGCATCCCAGAGTACTTAAGGAACATAGTGGATGCATTGGTGATTATTTTCCAACAGTCTATCGACTCGGGATCAGTTCCTATGGACTGGAGGGTAGCTAATGTAACACCACTTTTTAAAAAGGGAGGGAGAGAGAAAGCGGGTAATTCTACACCGGTTAGCCTGACATCAGTAGTGGGGTAAATGTTGGAATCAATTATTAAGGATGAAATAGTAGCGCATTTGGAAAGCAGTGACAGGATTGGTCCAAGTCAGCATGGATTTATGAAGGGGAAATCATGCTTGACAAATCTTCTGGAAATTTTTGAGGATTTAACTAATAGAGTGGACAAGGGAGAACCATGGGATGTTGACAAGGCTTTTGACAAGGTCCTACACAAGAGATTGGTGTGCAAAATCAAAGCACATGGTATTGGGGGTAATGTACTGATGTGGGTAGAGAACTGGTTGGCAGACAGGAAGCAGAGAGTCGGGATAAACAGGTACTTTTCAGAATGGCAGGCAGTGACTAGTGGAGTGCCGCAGGGCTCAGTGCTGGGACCCCAGCTATTTACAATATACATTAATGATTTGGATGAAGGCATTGAGTGTAATATCTCCAAGTTTGCAGATGACACTAAGCTGGGTGGCGGTGTGAGCTGTGAGGAGACGCTAAGAGGCTGCAGGGTGACTTGGACAGGTTAGGTGAGTGGGCAAATACATGGTAGATGCAGTATAATGTGGATAAATGTGAGGTTATCCACTTTGGGGGCAAAAACAGGAAGGCAGAATATTATCTGAATAGTGACAGATTAGGAAAAGGGGAGATGCAAGGAGACTTGGGTGTCATGGTATATCAGTCATTGAAAGTTGGCATGCAGGTACAGCAGGCGGTGAAGAAGGCAAATGGCATGTTGGCCTTCATAGTAGATGATTTGAGTATAGGAGCAGGGAGGTCTTACTGCAGTTGTACAGGGCCTTGGTGAGGCCTCACCTGGAATATTGTGTTCAGCTTTGGTCTCCTAATCTGCGGAAGGATGTTCTTGCTATTGAGGGAGTGCAACGAAGGTTCACCAGACTGATTCCCAGAATGGCTGGGCTGTCATATGAGGAGAGACTGGATCGACTGGGACTTTATACACTGGAGTTTAGAAGGATGAGAGGAGATATAATAGAAACATACAAGATTCTGACGGGACGGGACAGGTTAGATGTGGGTAGATTGTTCCCGAAGTTGGGGAAGTCCAGAACCAGGGGACACAGTCTTAGGATAAGGGGTAAGCCATTTAGGACTGAGATGAGGAGAAACTTCTTCACTCAGAGAGTTGTTAACCTGTGGAATTCCCTGCCGCAGAGAGTTGTTGATGCCAGTTCATTGGATATATTCAAGAGGGAGTTAGATGTGGCCCTTACGGCTGAAGGGATCAAGGGGTATGGAGAGAAAGCAGGAAAGGGGTATTGAGGTGAATGATCAGCCATGATCTTATCGAATGGTGGTGCGGGCTCGAAGGGCTGAATGGCCTACTCCTGCACCTATTTTCTATGTTTCTATGTTTCTTGAACCGCTGCAGTCCGTGTGGTGAAGGTGCTCCCACAGTGCTGTTAGGGAGGGAGTTCCAGGATTGTGACCCAGCGACGATGAAGGAACGGCCGATATATTTCCCAGTCGGGATGGTGTGTGTGACTGGGAGGGGAACGTGGAGGGGGTGGTGTTCCCATGCGCCTGCTGCCCTTGACCTTCTAGGCGGTAGAGGTCGTGGGTTTGGGAGGTGCTGCCGAAGAAGCCTTGGCGAGTTGCCGCGGTGCATCTTGTAGACGGTGCACACTGCAGCCACGGTGCGCCGGTGGTGGAGGGAGTGAGTGTTGAAGGTGGTGGGTAGCGTGTCGATCGAGCGGGGCTGCTTTGTCCTGGATGGTGTCCAGCTTCTCGAGTGTTGTTGGAGCTGCAACTCACCCAGGCAAGTGGAGAGTGTTCCATCACACTCCTGACTTGTGTCCTGTCGATGGTGGGAGAGGCTTTGGGGAGTCAGGAGGTGAGACACTCGCCGCAGAATACCCAGCCTCTGACCCGCTCTTGTGGCCACAGTATTTATGTGGCTGGTCCAGTTAAGTTTCTGGTTAATGGTGACCCCCAGGATGTTGATGGCGGGGGGATTTGGCGATGGTAATGCCGTTGAATGTCAAGGGGAGGTGGTTAGACTCTCGCTTGTTGGAGATAATTCGGGTTAGTCCGGGTATCATTCTGGTAAACCTACTTTGTACTCCCTCCAAGATAAATATATCCTTCCTACGGTGTGGTGCCTGTGGTATGTGTAAGATAGCTCCATCTAGTGGGCTACTGTGGTATTGCAACTGCTGCTCCAAACTCCTTTCTTACTCCCTCATGTTGCTCCGGCTGGGATGGGACAGTGCTGAGGGAGCGCCGCATTGTCGGAGGGGCGGTACTGAGAGAGCGCCGCACTGTCGGAGGGGCGGTACTGAGGGAGCGCCGCGCTGTCGGAGGGGCGGTACTGAGGGAGTGCCGCACTGTCGGAGGGGCAGTACTGAGGGAGCGCCGCACTGTCGGAGGGGCGGTACTGAGGGAGTGCCGCACTGTCGGAGGGGCGGTACTGAGAGAGCGCCGCACTGTCGGAGGGGCGGTACTGAGGGAGTGCCGCACTGTCGGAGGGGCGGTACTGAGAGAGCGCCGCACTGTCGGAGGGGCGGTACTGAGGGAGCGCCGCACTGTCGGAGGGGCGGTACTGAGGGAGCGCCGCACTGTCGGAGGGGCAGTACTGAGGGAGCGCCGCACTGTCGGAGGGGCAGTACTGAGGGAGCGCCGCACTGTCGGAGGGGCGGTACTGAGGGAGCGCCGCACTGTCGGAGGGGCAGTACTGAGGGAGCGCCGCACTGTCGGAGGGGCAGTACTGAGGGAGCGCCACACTGTCAGAGGGGCAGTGCTGAGGGAGCGCCACACTGTCGGAGGTGCTGTCTGTCTGATGAGATGTTAAACCGAGGCCTCGTCTGCCCTCTCAGGTGGATGTAAAAGATCCCGGGGCCACTATTGGAAGAAGAGCAGGGGGAGTTCTCCCCGGTGTCCTGGGGCCAATATTTATCCCTCAACCAACATCACTAAAACAGATGATCCGGGTCATTATCACATTGCTGTGTGTGGGAGCTTGCTGTGCACAAATTGGCTGCCGCGTTTCCCACAGTAAATACACTCCAAAAGTATTTAATTGGCTGTAAAGCGATTTAGATCAGAAACAGGAGCAGGAGTCGGCCATTCGGCCCCTCGAGCCTGCTCCGCCATTTAATACGATCATGGCTGATCCGATCATGGACTCAGCTCCACTTCCCCGCCCGCTCCCCATAACCCTTCACTCCCTTATCGCTCAAAAATCTGTCTATCTCCGCCTTAAATATATTCAATGACCCAGCCTCCACAGCTCTCTGGGGCAGAGAATTCCACAGATTCACGAGAAGAAATTCCTCCTCATCTCCGAGTGAAATGGGCGACCCCTTATTGTGAGACTATGTGGCCCCTAGTTCTAGATCCCCCCCCCACGAGGGGGAAACATCCTCTCCGCATCCACCCTGTCCAGCCCCCCTCAGGACCTTGGAGACGCCCGGCGGTCGTGACAGGCGCTATACAAACGCAAGTCTTTCTTTTTTGTTTCTGCTTTTGCCCGATCGGCCGCGGAGACGGACCGATTAAGCTTCACGGTGGTCCCGCAGACACGGGGGCGGCAGTCAGAGAGGCCGCTGCTTGGTCTGGCCGATGCACTGCGCAGGCTCTCCAGAGAACTGCCACTCGACAGGCCAACTTCTCCAGCACAGTCACAGGACACCAGCCCCGTTCCCCGCCAACCCGCTCCCTTCTGGGCCACACAGGAGGAGTAAACCAACAGCACGATATTTTTGGCAGGGAGCGCCGGCGAGAGAGAGAGAGAGAGAGAGAGAGAGAAGCGGAGAGTGATCACTTCTAAAATGTAACGTAGCTACACGGGTGTCCTTTGAAATTTAATCTCGCTGAGGCTTAAAAGCAGCTTGCAAGGGAGCAGGACTCAAAGGTCGAGCCAGTAAACGCCACCAGGTGCATTTCTCCAGACCGCAGTTGTGGAGCCACTTCGTTTCAAAACTCCTGGCAAATAGTCTTGATGTCTGCAAGGGCCAGACAGTCGCAGGGCTGTGTCGCGCTGCAGGAACTTGAGACCAGGCTGTCGGAGGGGCGGTGCTGAGGGAGCGCCGTACTGCGCTGTCTGGGGGGCGGTACTGAGGGAGCGCCGTACTGCGCTGTCGGAGGGGCAGTACTGAGGGAGCGCTGTACTGTCGGAGGGGCAGTACTGAGGGAGCGCTGTACTGTCGGAGGGGCAGTACTGAGGGAGCGCTGTACTGTCGGAGGGGCAGTACTGAGGGAGCGCTGTACTGTCGGAGGGGCAGTACTGAGGGAGCGCCGTACTGCGCTGTCTGGGGGGCGGTACTGAGGGAGCGCCGTACTGCGCTGTCGGAGGGGCAGTACTGAGGGAGCGCTGTACTGTCGGAGGGGCAGTACTGAGGGAGCGCCGTACTGCGTTGTCAGAGGGGCGGTACTGAGGGAGCGCCGTACTGCGCTGTCTGGGGGGCGGTACTGAGGGAGCGCCGTACTGCGTTGTCAGAGGGGCGGTACGGAGGGAGCGCCGTACTGCGCTGTCGGAGGGGCAGTACTGAGGGAGCGCCGCACTGCGCTGTCGGAGGGGCAGTACTGAGGGAGCGCCGTACTGCGCTGTTGGAGGGGCAGTACTGAGGGAGCGCCGTACTGCGCTGTCGGAGGGGCAGTACTGAGGGAGCGCCGTACTGCGCTGTTGGAGGGGCAGTACTGAGGGAGCGCCGTACTGCGCTGTCGGAGGGGCAGTACTGAGGGAGCGCTGTACTGTCGGAGGGGCAGTACTGAGGGAGCGCTGTACTGTCGGAGGGGCAGTACTGAGGGAGCGCCGTACTGCGCTGTCGGAGGGGCGGTACTGAGGGAGCGCTGTACTGTCGGAGGGGCAGTACTGAGGGAGCGCCGTACTGCGCTGTTGGAGGGGCAGTACTGAGGGAGCGCTGTACTGTCGGAGGGGCAGTACTGAGGGAGCGCTGTACTGTCGGAGGGGCAGTACTGAGGGAGCGCCGTACTGCGCTGTCGGAGGGGCAGTACTGAGGGAGCGCTGTACTGTCGGAGGGGCAGTACTGAGGGAGCGCTGTACTGTCGGAGGGGCAGTACTGAGGGAGCGCCGTACTGCGCTGTCGGAGGGGCGGTACTGAGGGAGTGCCGTACTGCGCTGTCGGAGGGGCGGTACTGAGGGAGTGCCGTACTGCGCTGTCTGGGGGGCGGTACTGAGGGAGCGCCGTACTGCGCTGTCGGAGGGGCGGTACTGAGGGAGTGCCGTACTGCGCTGTCGGAGGGGCAGTACTGAGGGAGCGCCGTACTGCGCTGTCGGAGGGGCGGTACTGAGGGAGTGCCGTACTGCGCTGTCTGGGGGGCGGTACTGAGGGAGCGCTGTACTGCGCTGTCGGAGGGGCAGTACTGAGGGAGCGCCGTACTGCACTGTCTGGGGGGCGGTACTGAGGGAGCGCCGTACTGCACTGTCGGAGGGGCAGTACTGAGGGAGCGCCGTACTGCGCTGTCGGAGGGGCAGTACTGAGGGAGCACTGTACTGTCGGAGGGGCAGTACTGAGGGAGCGCCGTACTGCGCTGTCGGAGGGGCGGTACTGAGGGAGCGCCGTACTGCGCTGTCGGAGGGGCGGTACTGAGGGAGCGCCGTACTGCGCTGTCGGAGGGGCGGTACTGAGGGAGCGCCTCACTGTTGGAGGTGCCGCCTTTCAGATGAGACGTTAAACCGAGGCCCCGTCTGCCCTCTCGGGTGGATGTAAAAGATCCCGGGGCCACTATTGGAAGAAGAGCAGGGGGAGTTCTCCCCGGTCTCCTGGGGCCAATATTTATCCCTCAACCAACATCACTAAAACAGATGATCCGGGTCATTATCACATCGCTGTGTGTGGGAGCTTGCTGTGCGCAAATTGAGCTGCCGCGTTTCCCACAATGCAACAGTGACCGCACTCCAAATAAAGTATTTAATTGGCTGTGAGGTGCTTTGGGATGTCCTGAGGGGGTGAAAGGTGCTATATAAATGCAAATCTTTCTTTCAAGTGCCTTGCCAGAGCCAAGAGCTGTAACCTGAAGTTCACATCGTCTCTCTCCGAACTGAATAATTCAGCTCGAGGAGTTTGTTCTTCATTGTATCCATGAAATTAAATAGGTTTCCGTCAGCAAACCAAGCAACAGCAACCGGAATTTTACAGCGTCTTCAATGTAGTAAAACTTCTCAAGGTGCTTCTCAGGAATGCAATCAGACTCAAATCTGACCCCGAGCCACATAAGGAGATATTGGGGACAGGTGACCAAAAGCTGGGTCAAAGAGGGAGGTTTTAAGGAGCGTCTTAAAGGAGGAGAGAGAGAGGCGGAGAGGTTTAGGGAGGGAGTTCCAGAGCTTGGGGCCCAGGCAGCTGAAGGCACGGCCACCGATGGTGGTGCGAGGGAAATCAGGGGATGCTCAGGAGACAGAATTGGAGGAGCGCAGAGATCTCGGGGGGTTGTGGGGCTGGAGGAGGTTACAGAGATAGGGAGGGGTGTAGGGGCTGGAGGAGGTTACAGAGATAGGGAGGGGTGTAGGGGCTGGAGGAGGTTACAGAGATAGGGAGGGGTGTAGGGGCTGGTGGAGGTTACAGAGATAGGGAGGGGTGTAGAGGCTGGAGGAGGTTACAGAGATAGGGAGGGGTGTAGGGGCTGGTGGAGGTTACAGAGATAGGGAGGGGTGTAGAGGCTGGAGGAGGTTACAGAGATAGGGAGGGGTGTAGGGGCTGGAGCAGATTACAGAGATAGGGAGGGGTGTAGGGGCTGGAGGAGGTTACAGAGATAGGGAGGGGTGTAGGGGCTGGAGGAGGTTACAGAGATAGGGAGTGGTGTAGGGGCTGGAGGAGGTTACAGAGATAGGGTGGGGTGTAGGGGCTGGAGGAGGTTACAGAGATAGGGAGTGGTGTAGGGGCTGGAGGAGGTTACAGAGATAGGGAGGGTGTAGGGGCTGGAGGAGGTTACAGAGATAGGGAGGGGTGTAGGGGCTGGAGGAGGTTACAGAGATAGGGAGGTGTGTAGGGGCTGGAGGAGGTTACAGAGATAGGGAGGGGTGTAGGGGCTGGAGGAGGTTACAGAGATAGGGAGTGGTGTAGGGGCTGGAGGAGGTTACAGAGATAGGGAGTGGTGTAGGGGCTGGAGGAGGTTACAGAGATAGGGAGGGGTGTAGGGGCTGGAGGAGGTTACAGAGATAGGGAGGGGTGTAGGGGCTGGAGGGGGTTACAGAGATAGGGAGGGGTGTAGGGGCTGGAGGAGGTTACAGAGATAGGGAGGGGTGTGGGGGCTGGAGGAGGTTACAGAGATAGGGAGGGGTGTGGGGGCTGGAGGAGGTTACAGAGATAGGGAGGGGTGTAGGGGCTGGAGGGGGTTACAGAGATAGGGAGGGGTGTAGGGGCTGGAGGGGGTTACAGAGATAGGGAGGGAGCGAAGCCGTGGAGGGGACTGGAACGGGAGGATGAGAGTTTTAAAGTGGAGGCATTGCCAATTGCGGAGCCAATTTAGGTCACAGGGGGCGATGGGTGAGCGGGACATGGTGAACCAAAGTTTGTGAGTGTGTGTGAGTGAGTGTATGTGTGAGTGAGTGAGTGAGTGTCTGTGTGAGTGTGTGAGTGAGTGTATGTGTGAGTGAGTGAGTGTCTGTGTGAGTGTGTGAGTGAGTGTATGTGTGAGTGAGTGAGTGTCTGTGTGAGTGAGTGTATGTGTGAGTGAGTGAGTGTCTGTGTGAGTGTGTGAGTGAGTGTCTGTGTGAGTGTGTGAGTGTGTGAGTGAGTGTATGTGTGAGTGAGTGAGTGTCTGTGTGAGTGTGTGAGTGAGTGTCTGTGTGAGTGTGTGAGTGAGTGTGTGAGTGAGTGTGTGAGTGAGTGTATGTGTGAGTGAGTGAGTGTGTGAGTGAGTGTATGTGTGAGTGAGTGAGTGTCTGTGTGAGTGTGTGAGTGAGTGTATGTGTGAGTGAGTGAGTGTCTGTGTGAGTGAGTGTATGTGTGAGTGAGTGAGTGTCTGTGTGAGTGTGTGAGTGAGTGTCTGTGTGAGTGTGTGAGTGAGTGTCTGTGTGAGTGTGTGAGTGAGTGTATGTGTGAGTGTTAGTGTGAGTGTGTGAGTGAGTGTGTGAGTGTCTGTGTGAGTGAGTGAGTGTCTGTGTGAGTGTGTGAGTGAGTGTGTGAGTGTCTGTGTGAGTGAGTGAGTGTCTGTGTAAGTGTGTGAGTGAGTGAGTGTCTGTGTGAGTGTGTGAGTGAGTGTATGTGTGAGTGTGAGTGAGTGAGTGTCTGTGTGAGTGAGTGTATGTGTGAGTGTGAGTGTGTGAGTGAGTGGGTGTGAGACTGTGTGTGTGAGTGTATGTGAGTGTGTGTGTGAGTGAGTGTCTGTGTGAGTGTGTGTGAGTGAGTGTCTGTGTGAGTGTGTGAGTGAGTGTATGTGTGAGTGTGAGTGTCTGTGTGAGTGAGTGAGTGAGTGTCTGTGTGAGTGAGTGTATGTGTGAGTGTGAGTGTGTGAGTGAGTGGGTGTGAGACTGTGTGTGTGAGTGTATGTGAGTGTGTGTGTGAGTGAGTGTCTGTGTGAGTGTGTGTGAGTGAGTGTCTGTGTGAGTGTGTGAGTGAGTGTATGTGTGAGTGTGAGTGTCTGTGTGAGTGAGTGAGTGGATGTGAGAGTGTGTGTGTGAGTGGGTGTGAGAGTGAGTGTGTGTGTGTGAGTGTGAGTGTCTGTGTGAGTGAGTGAGTGGGTGTGAGAGCGTGTGTGTGAGTGTATGTGTGAGTGTGTATGAGTGAGTGTGAGTGTGTGTATGTGTGAGTGTTTGTATGAGTGAGTGTGTGTGTGTGTGAGTGTGAGTGTCTGTGTGAGTGAGTGAGTGGGTGTGAGAGTGTGTGTGTGTGTGAGTGTCTGTGTGAGTGAGTGTGTGAGTGTGTGAGTGAGTGTGAGTGTGAGTGTCTGTGTGAGTGAGTGAGTGGGTGTGAGAGTGTGTATGTGAGTGTATGTGTGAGTGTGTGTATGAGTGAGTGTGAGTGTGTGTATGTGTGAGTGTGTGTATGAGTGAGGTGTGTGTGTGAGTGTGAGTGTCTGTGAGTGAGTGAGTGGGTGTGAGAGTGTGTGTGTGTGAGTGTCTGTGTGAGTGAGTGTGTGGGTGTGAGAGTGCGTGTGTGTGTGAGTGTCTGTGTGAGTGAGTGTGTGAGTGTGAGTGTGTGAGTGAGTGTGAGTGTGAGTGTCTGTGTGAGTGAGTGAGTGGGTGTGAGAGTGTGTATGTGAGTGTATGTGTGAGTGTGTGTATGAGTGAGTGTGAGTGTGTGTATGAGTGAGTGTGAGTGTGTGTATGTGTGAGTGTGTGTATGAGTGAGGTGTGTGTGTGAGTGTGAGTGTCTGTGAGTGAGTGAGTGGGTGTGAGAGTGTGTGTGTGTGAGTGTCTGTGTGAGTGAGTGTGTGGGTGTGAGAGTGTGTGTGTGTGTGTGTGAGTGAGTGTGTGAGTGTGAGTGTGTGAGTGAGTGTGAGTGTGAGTGTCTGTGTGAGTGAGTGAGTGGGTGTGAGAGTGTGTGAGTGTGAGTGTGTGAGTGAGTGTGAGTGTGAGTGTCTGTGTGAGTGAGTGAGTGGGTGTGAGAGTGTGTGAGTGTGAGTGTGTGAGTGAGTGTGAGTGTGAGTGTCTGTGTGAGTGAGTGAGTGGGTGTGTGAGTTTGTGTGTGCACAATACAAGCTTTGCCTCACTCTGTTTAAGTGCCGTGCGTTAATCTCCAGCCATCAGTAAAAGATTCCGTTTTGCTCTGAATATCTCGTTTTAATGATGGTGCATGATCGAATTATTAAACTTGGGGCTCGCTAATGTATGCCCATCAGCTCAATCACGTCCACTGACGGGTAGCATTAATATTTTATTGTGCTGCCACTTAAAAACAATGATGATAAGTGAGCCGGGTTCAGGTGGGTGTGTCCATTGTAAGAAAGGTTCTTGTGTCCAATTCCTCTCACAGTGACTCCAGCGATTGCTCCCGACAGTGTCAGAGAGACAGCAGGTACAGAGCAATAACCTCTTTCCCCCTCCAATTATCTCCGTGGTTCCCTGCCTTTATAGCGTGCCTGCTGACTCGTAACCCACGACCGCCTCTCCGCTGGCTGTTCGACTGTAGTGTGCATTTCTCGCGGAAGATGCCAGCGGTGGCTCAGTGGGTAGCTCTCTCTCTCTGTCTCTCTCCCTCTTGCCTCCGATTCAGAAGGTCGTGGGTTCGAGTCGCACTCCAGAGACTTGAGCTCCACAATCCAGGTCCGATTCTCCCAACGGTGCACTGCGCTGTCGGGGGGGCAGTACTGAGGGAGCGCCGTACTGCGCTGTTGGAGGGACGGTACTGAGGGAGCGCTGTACTGTCGGAGGGGCAGTACTGAGGGAGCGCTGTACTGTCGGAGGGGCAGTACTGAGGGAGCGCCGTACTGTGCTGTCGGAGGGACGGTACTGAGGGAGCGCCGTACTGTCAGAGGGGCAGTACTGAGGGAGCGCCGTACTGCGCTGTCGGAGGGGCGGTACTGAGGGAGCGATGTACTGCGCTGTCGGAGGGCCAGTACTGAGGGAGCACTGTACTGCGCTGTCGGAGGGGCAGTGCTGAGGGAGCGCTGCACTGTCAGAGGGGCAGTACTGAGGGAGCGCTGTACTGTCGGAGGGGTGGTACTGAGGGAGCGCTGTACTGTCGAAGGGGCAGTACTGAGGGAGCGCCGTACTGCGCTGTCGGAGGGGCGGTACTGAGGGAGTGCCGCACTGCCAGAGGTGCAGCCTTTCGGATGAGACATTAAACCGAGGCCCCGTCTGCCCTCTCGGGTGGATGTAAAAGGTCCCGGGGCCACTATTGGAAGAAGAGCAGGGGGAGTTCTCCCCGGTCTCCTGGGGCCAATATTTATCCCTCAACCAACATCACTAAAACAGATGATCCGGGTCATTATCACATTGCTGTGTGTGGGAGCTTGCTGTGCACAAATTGAGCTGCCGCGTTTCCCACAATGCAACAGTGACCGCACTCCAAATAAAGTATTTAATTGGCTGTGAGGTGCTTTGGGATGTCCTGAGGGGGTGAAAGGCGCTATATAAATGCAAATCTTTCTTTCAAGTGCCTTGCCAGAGCCAAGAGCTGTAACCTGAAGTTCACATCGTCTCTCTCCGAACTGAATAATTCAGCTCGAGGAGTTTGTTCTTCATTGTATCCATGAAATTAAATAGGTTTCCGTCAGCAAACCAAGCAACAGCAACCGGAATTTTACAGCGTCTTCAATGTAGTAAAACTTCCCAAGGTGCTTCTCAGGAATGCAATCAGACTCAAATCTGACCCCGAGCCACATAAGGAGATATTGGGGACAGGTGACCAAAAGCTGGGTCAAAGAGGGAGGTTTTAAGGAGCGTCTTAAAGGAGGAGAGAGAGAGGCGGAGAGGTTTAGGGAGGGAGTTCCAGAGCTTGGGGCCCAGGCAGCTGAAGGCACGGCCACCGATGGTGGAGCGATGGAAATCGGGGAATGCTCAGGAGACAGAATTGGAGGAGCGCAGAAATCTCAGCGGTCGTGGGGCTGGAGGAGGTTACAGAGATAGGGAGGGGTGTAGGGGATGGAGGAGGGTACAGAGATAGGGAGGGGTGTAGGGGGCTGGAGAAGGTTACAGAGATAGGGAGGGGTGTAGGGGCTGGAGGAGATTACAGAGATAGGGAGGGGTGTAGTGGCTGGAGGAGGTTACAGAGATAGGGAGGGGTGTAGGGGCTGGAGGAGGTTACAGAGATAGGGAGGGGTGTAGGGGCTGGAGGAGGTTACAGAGATAGGGAGGGGTGTAGGGGCTGGAGGAAGTTACAGAGATAGGGAGGGGTGTAGGGGCTGGAGGAGGTTACAGATATAGGGAGGGGTGTAGGGGCTGGAGGAAGTTACAGAGATAGGGAGGTGCGTAGGGTCTGGAGGAGGTTACAGAATTAGGGAGGGGTGTAGGGGCTGGAGGAGGTTACAGAGATAGGGAGGGCTGTAGGGGCTGGAGGAGGTTACAGAGATAGGGAGGGGTGTAGGGGCTGGAGGAGGTTACAGAGATAGGGAGGGCTGTAGGGGCTGGAGGAGGTTACAGAGATAGGGAGGGGTGTAGGGGCTGGAGGAGGTTACAGAGATAGGGAGGGGTGTAGGGGCTGGAGGAGGTTACAGAGATAGGGAGGGGTGTAGGGGCTGGAGGAGGTTACAGAGATAGGGAGGCTGTAGGGGCTGGAGGAGGTTACAGAGATAGGGAGGGGTGTAGGGGCTGGAGGAGGTTACAGAGATAGGGAGGGGTGTAGGGGCTGGAGGAGGTTACAGAGATAGGGAGGGGTGTAGGGGCTGTAGGAGGTTACAGAGATAGGGAGGGGTGTAGGGGCTGGAGGAGGTTACAGAGATAGGGAGGGGTGTAGGGGCTGGAGGAGGTTACAGAGATAGGGAGGGGTGTAGGGGCTGGAGGGGGTTACAGAGATAGGGAGGGGTGTAGGGGCTGGAGGGGGTGACAGAGATAGGGAGGGGTGTAGGGGCTGGAGGGGGTTACAGAGATAGGGAGGGGTGTAGGGGCTGGAGGAGGTTACAGAGATAGGGAGGGGTGTAGGGGCTGGAGGTGGTTACAGAGATAGGGAGGGGTGTAGGAGCTGGGGGAGGTTACAGAGATAGGGAGGGGTGTAGGGGCTGGAGGAGGTTACAGAGATAGGGAGGGGTGTAGGGGCTGGAGGTGGTTACAGAGATAGGGAGGGGTGTAGAAGCTGGGGGAGGTTACAGAGATAGGGAGGGGTGTAGGGGCTGTAGGAGGTTACAGAGATAGGGAGGGGTGTAGGGGCTGGAGGAGGTTACAGAGATAGGGAGGGGTGTAGGGGCTGGAGGAGGTTACAGAGATAGGGAGGGGTGTAGGGGCTGGAGGGGGTTACAGAGATAGGGAGGGGTGTAGGGGCTGGAGGGGGTGACAGAGATAGGGAGGGGTGTAGGGGCTGGAGGGGGTTACAGAGATAGGGAGGGGTGTAGGGGCTGGAGGAGGTTACAGAGATAGGGAGGGGTGTAGGGGCTGGAGGAGGTTACAGAGATAGGGAGGGGTGTAGGGGCTGGAGGAGGTTACAGAGATAGGGAGGGGTGTAGGGGCTGGAGGAGGTTACAGAGATAGGGAGGGGTGTAGGGGCTGGAGGAGGTTACAGAGATAGGGAGGGTTGTAGGGGCTGGAGGAGGTTACAGAGATAGGGAGGGGTGTAGGGGCTGGAGGGGGTTACAGAGATAGGGAGTGGTGTAGGGGCTGGAGTGGGTTACAGAGATAGGGAGTGGTGTAGGGGCTGGAGTGGGTTACAGAGATAGGGAGGGGTGTAGGGGCTGGAGGGGGTTACAGAGATAGGGAGGGGTGTAGGGGCTGGAGGGGGTTACAGAGATAGGGAGGGGTGTAGGGGCTGGAGGAGGTTACAGAGATAGGGAGGGGTGTAGGGGCTGGAGGAGGTTACAGAGATAGGGAGGGGTGTAGGGGCTGGAGGGGGTTACAGAGATAGGGAGGGGTGTAGGGGCTGGAGGGGGTTACAGAGATAGGGAGGGGTGTAGGGGCTGGAGGGTGTTACAGAGATAGGGAGGGGTGTAGGGGCTGGAGGGGGTTACAGAGATAGGGAGGGGTGTAGGGGCTGGAGGGGGTTACAGAGATAGGGAGGGGTGTAGGGGCTGGAGGGGGTTACAGAGATAGGGAGGGGTGTAGGGGCTGGAGGGGGTTACAGAGATAGGGAGGGGTGTAGGGGCTGGAGGGGGTTACAGAGATAGGGAGGAGTGTAGGGGCTGGAGGGGGTTACAGAGATAGGGAGGGAGCGAAGCCGTGGAGGGGACTGGAACGGGAGGATGAGAGTTTTAAAGTGGAGGCATTGCCAATTGCGGAGCCAATTTAGGTCACAGGGGGCGATGGGTGAGCGGGACATGGGGCACCAAAGTTTGTGAATGTGTGTGAGTGAGTGTATGTGTGAGTGTGTGTGAGTGAGTGTCTGTGTGAGTGAGTGGGTGTGAGACTGTGTGTGTGAGTGGGTGTGAGAGTGAGTGTGTGAGTGTGAGTGTGTGAGTGAGTGTCTGTGTGAGTGTGTGAGAGTGTATGTGTGAGTGTGAGTGTGTGAGTGAGTGGGTGTGAGAGTGTGTGTGTGAGTGAGTGTGTGTGTGTGAGTGTGAGTGTCTGTGTGAGTGAGTGGGTGGGTGTGAGAGCGTGTGTGTGAGTGTATGTGTGAGTGTGTGTATGAGTGAGTGTGAGTGTGTGTATGTGTGAGTGTGTGTATGAGTGAGTGTGTGTGTGTGAGTGTGAGTGTCTGTGTGAGTGAGTGAGTGGGTGTGAGAGTGTGTCTGTGTGTGAGTGTCTGTGTATGTGAGTGTGTGAGTGTGTGAGTGAGTGTGAGTGTGAGTGTCTGTGTGAGTGAGTGAGTGGGTGTGAGAGTGTGTATGTGAGTGTATGTGTGAGTGTGTGTATGAGTGAGTGTGAGTGTGTGTATGTGTGAGTGTGTGTATGAGTGAGGTGTGTGTGTGAGTGTGAGTGTCTGTGTGTGAGTGAGTGGGTGTGAGAGTGTGTGTGTGTGAGTGTCTGTGTGAGTGAGTGTGTGGGTGTGAGAGTGTGTGTGTGTGTGTGAGTGTCTGTGTGAGTGAGTGTGTGAGTGTGAGTGTGTGAGTGAGTGTGAGTGTCTGTGTGAGTGAGTGAGTGGGTGTGAGAGTGTGTGTGTGCACAATACAAGCTTTGCCTCACTCTGTTTAAGTGCCGTGCGTTAATCTCCAGCCATCAGTAAAAGGTTCCGTTTTGCTCTGAATATCTCGTTTTAATGATGGTGCATGATCGAATTATTAAACTTGGGGCTCGCTAATGTATGCCCATCAGCTCAATCACGTCCACTGACGGGTAGCATTAATATTTTATTGTGCTGCCACTTAAAAACAATGATGATAAGTGAGCCGGGTTCAGGTGGGTGTGTCCATTGTAAGAAAGGTTCTTGTGTCCAATTCCTCTCACAGTGACTCCAGCGATTGCTCCCGACAGTGTCAGAGAGACGGCAGGTACAGAGCAATAACCTCTTTCCCCCTCCAATTATCTCCGTGGTTCCCTGCCTTTATAGCGTGCCTGCTGACTCGTAACCCACGACCGCCTCTCCGCTGGCTGTTCGACTGTAGTGTGCATTTCTCGCGGAAGATGCCAGCGGTGGCTCAGTAGGTAGCTCTCTCTCTCTGTCTCTCTCCCTCTTGCCTCCGATTCAGAAGGTCGTGGGTTCGAGTCGCACTCCAGAGACTTGAGCTCCACAATCCAGGTCCGATTCTCCCAATGGTGCACTGCGCTGTCGGGGGGGCGGTACTGAGGGAGCGCCGTACTGCGCTGTTGGAGGGACGGTACTGAGGGAGCGCCGTACTGTCGGAGGGGCAGTACTGAGGGAGCGCTGTACTGTCGGAGGGGCAGTACTGAGGGAGTGCCGCACTGCACTGTATGAGGGACGGTACTGAGGGAGCGCTGTACTGCACTGTCAGAGGGGCAGTACTGAGGGAGCACCGTACTGCGCTGTCGGAGGGTCAGTACTGAGGGAGGGCCGTACTGTCGGAGGGGCAGTACTGAGGGAGCGCCGCACTGTCGGAGGAGCAGTACTGAGGGAGCGCCGCACTGTCGGAGGGGCAGTACTGAGGGAGCGCCGCACTGTCGGAGGAGCAGTACTGAGGGAGCGCCGCACTGTCGGAGGGGCAGTACTGAGGGAGCGCCGCACTGTCGGAGGGGCAGTACTGAGGGAGCGCCGCACTGTCGGAGGGGCGGTACTGAGGGAGCGCCGCACTGTCGGAGGGGCGGTACTGAGGGAGCGCCGCACTGTCGGAGGGGCGGTACTGAGGGAGCGCCGCACTGTCGGAGGGGCGGTACTGAGGGAGCGCCACACTGTCGGAGGAGCAGTACTGAGGGAGCGCCACACTGTCGGAGGGGCAGTACTGAGGGAGCGCCACACTGTCGGAGGAGCAGTACTGAGGGAGCGCCGCACTGTCGGAGGAGCAGTACTGAGGGAGCGCCGCACTGTCGGAGGGGCGGTACTGAGGGAGCCCCGCACTGTCGGAGGGGCGGTAATGAGGGAGCCCCGCACTGTCGGAGGGGCAGTACTGAGGGAACGCCGCACTGTCGGAGGGGCAGTACTGAGGGAGCGCCGCACTGTCGGAGGGGCGGTACTGAGGGAGCGCCGCACTGTCGGAGGGGCAGTACTGAGGGAGTGCCGCACTGTCGGAGGGGCAGTACTGAGGGAGCGCCGCACTGTCGGAGGGGCGGTACTGAGGGAGCGCCGCACTGTCGGCGGGGCTGTACTGAGGGAGCGCCGCACTGTCGGAGGGGCGGTGCTGAGGGAGCGCCGCACTGTCGGAGGGGCGGTACTGAGGGAGCGCCGCACTGTCGGAGGGGCGGTACTGAGGGAGCGCCGCACTGTCGGAGGGGCGGCACTGAGGGAGCGCCGCACTGTCGGAGGGGCGGTACTGAGGGAGCGCCCCGTGCAGCAGTCTCCAGGCCAAGTCCCCAATCGATGGAGGGAGGAGTTTGCCGTGTAGAGAGCACTTCATCGGGGACCACCGCCTCCTCCGGACGGCAAGATGGCGCGCCATGGCGTGTCCGGATGGCAGACCAGGATGGCAAAGTGAAGAGCGTGCAAGAGCAGCCCGTACAGGAATCCCCTCCGCGCAGGACATATGAGCAAGCGTGCCGCCGCCTACATCACACTAACCTCTCCGTGATTCTAGTGCAAATCTCTCGGACCACCCGCGTTTAACGTTCCTCACCGTTTAAAACAATGCTCTGTTTCTCTATTCCTCCTAGCTAAAGTGGAGAAGGTCGCATTTCGCTGCCGTAACCCGTGCCGAGCGAGAATCCCCAGGGAGCCCTCCCCCCCCAGCCCCGGGGGTCGAGGTAGCCCGCGATGACGCCCGTCGGACAGGGCCTGGACAGCGACTACGTGGACCTGGACAAGGGCTTTGCGCTGGCCTTCCTGGCCCTGCTGTGCCTCTTCCTGCTCGCCATGATTGTCCGCTGCGCCCGCATGATCATCGACCCCTACAGTGCCATCCCCACCTCCACCTGGCAGGAGGAGCAGATCAACAACTGAGCCGCGGGCGACGTCCCCCCACCCCCCCTCGACCGCTGTCCGGACGGGCTGGCCGCTTAATCGCGGCACGCGCTCCGCGCGAGATGGGTGCAGACAGTCGTGGGAGCGGTCCGTAAGAACATAAGAAACAGGAGCGGGAGTGGGCCATTCGGCCCCTCTTCGCCATTCAATAAGATCATGGCTGATCCCCTCTAAACCTCCCCCCACCCCCCCTCCCCCCGCAATTACTTTCAATCGATGCCCCCTGGTTGTTGACCCTCTGCTAAGGCAAACAGATCCGTCCTATCCACTCCTTTCCTCATCGCTAAAATTCTTCAGTCCAGGCAATGTCCTGGTAAATCTCCCCTCTACCCGCTCCAGTACATCTTTCCTGTAATGCGGCGACCAGACCTGCACGCAGTACTCCAGCTGTGGCCTAACTGGTGTTTTATACAGTTCAAGCATAAACCTCCCTGCTCTTGTATTCTGTGTGTCGGCTAAGATCATAATTAGGAAGAGGAGTCGGTCATTTGGCCCCTTGAGCCTGCCCTGCCATTCAATAAGATCATGGCCGCTCCTCTCTAAACCTCGACCCCAAGTTAACATAAAAACATAGAAAATAGGTGCAGGAGCAGGCCATTCGGCCCTTCGAGCCTGCACCACCATTCAATATGATCATGGCTGATCATGCAACTTCAGTACCCCATTCCTGTTTTCTTTCCATACCCCTTGATCCCTTTAGCCGTAAGGGCCACATCGAACTCCCTTTTGAATATATCCAACGAATTGGCCTCAACAACTTTCTGTGGTAGAGAATTCCACAGGTTCACAATTTCTGAGTGAAGAAGTTTCTCCTCATCTCGGTCCTAAATGGCTTACCCCTTATCCTTAGACTGTGATCCCTGGTTCTGGACTTCCCCAACATCGGGAATATTCTTCCTGCATCTAACCTGTCCAGTCCTGTCAGAATTTTATATGTTTTTATGAGATCCCCTCTCATTCTTCTAAACTCCAATAAGTACAGGCCCAACTTGCTCAACCTCATGACAGTGACAATGGCCAGGACTGATATTCTCGTTTGATCTTGCCTTCCTTGTCTTATCAAAAATCTAATTGTAATATTTTTTTAAAATTGTGCCTTTAAGCATATTTACAATTATAAATTCCTATATCCACATTTATACTGGGAATTTCCTATGTCAACATGTCACGCTGTGTTTACACCCTCCCACCACTGGGGAACACTGCAGTCATCATAGGCTTTCCATAATCGGTTACAGCACGGGGTTAGAGACAGAGTAAAGCTCCCTCTACACTGTCCCATCAAACACTCCCAGGGCAGGTACAGGGGGTTAGATACAGAGTAAAGCTCCCTCTACACTGTCCCATCAAACACTCCCAGGGCAGGTACAGCACGGGGTTAGATACAGAGTAAAGCTCCCTCTACAGTGTCCCCATCAAACACTCCCAGGGCAGGTACAGGGGGTTAGATACAGAGTAAAGCTCCCTCTACACTGTCCCCATCAAACACTCCCAGGGCAGGTACAGGGGGTTAGATACAGAGTAAAGCTCCCTCTACACTGTCCCCATCAAACACTCCCAGGGCTGGTACAGCACGGGGTTAGATACAGAGTAAAGCTCCCTCTACACTGTCCCATCAAACACTCCCAGGGCAGGTACAGGGGGTTAGATACAGAGTAAAGCTCCCTCTACACTGTCCCCATCAAACACTCCCAGGGCAGGTACAGGGGGTTAGATACAGAGTAAAGCTCCCTCTACACTGTCCCATCACACACTCCCAGGGCAGGTACAGCACGGGGTTAGATACAGAGCAAAGCTCCCTCTACACTGTCCCCATCAAACACTCCCAGGGCAGGTACAGGGGGTTAGATACAGAGCAAAGCTCCCTCTACACTGTCCCATCAAACAGTCCCAGGGCAGGAACAGCACGGGGTTAGATACAGAGTAAAGCTCTTTCTACATTGTCCAAACATGTGCCTAAACCCTCGCCTTCGAAAAGTGTCTTTAGTCGATAATCGTGAAGTTTCTCAGCAGAGTCAAAAGCTCTGGCCTGCCGAAGTGAGATCACCATGATATGGAGAGCGTTGGCACAGTGCCTTGAATTGTCCCTTGTACACGCCCATCGGTGGCCGTGCCTTCAGCTGCCTGGGCCCCAAGCTCTGGAACTCCCTCCCTAAACCTCTCCGCCTCTCTCTCCTCCTTCAAGACGCTCCTTAAAACCGACCTCTCTGACCCAGCTTTGGGTCACCTGTCCCTAATATCTCCTCATGTGGCTCGGGGTCAGATTGTGCGTCTGATAATCGCTCCCTGTGAAGCACCTTGGGACGTTGCACTATGTTAAAGGTGCTATATAAATGCAACTGTTGTTGCTGTTGAAGAAAGTAGCTTTAGGCTGCTCCCAACGTTTCTTCTGATTGGCTCCAGATTGCCACCATAACTGGTATCTCCCTTTGGTTGTTATGTTGGTAACTAGGAAGGTTTCTCACGGTGAGAATCCTGTGTCAATCAAAAGTGACCGTTTGTCGAGACCCTGTCACCACGCACGCGGGAAACAAAGAGATCAATCCGGACACTTGTGACATAAATCCTAATGGATAATCCCACCACCGCCTTGTGGATGACCTCGTGGTGAAATCGAACAGTCGGATTGAAAAATCTCACAAGGCTGTGCCGAAATGTCACAATCTCCTGGGGAAATCTCACAATCTACTAGATAAATTGACCAATGACGTTCTTAAATAATCCCGAGCCGTAAACAATGACAGCATGAAGCACAAAGCTGCCGTCCCCTAGAATGTTTCTTCTCGGCTTTTGTCGAAGGTATTTTTTGAATTTAACGTGTAAACAATTGTTCCCAAGCTCGTTTTGCCTCAATAAAATGTCTCTCTCGATTCCGTTCGCCCTCTGTGTCTGTGATGCGGGATTTGTTCGACGGACACGCGGGAGTTGCAAGTTTCCATCTTGTTCTCATCGCCAATGCCGTGAGGAATTTGCCTTCTTGATCAGGCAGGCATTGGGGCCCGGGGTCACCTGGGGTCGCAGGTCGCCAGGGCGTTGACAGTCTGGGGGGGTCGCAGGTCACCGGGTGGTTCTCGGCCTGGGGTGGCGGGGGGGGGGGGGGGGGGAAGGGGCGGTCACGGGGCAGTAAGCTGTTGTGGGTCTGGAGTCACGATGTGCCCAGATAGGGGGAGCACAGGGTCACGGAGTGCCAGGATGTCGCTGGGCAAGGGTCACACGGAGTGCCAGGATGTTGGTGGGCAAGGGTCACACGGAGTGCCAGGATGTGGGTAGGCAAGGGTCACGGAGTACCAGGATGTTGGTGGGCAAGGGTCACACGGAGTACCAGGATGTTGGTGGGCAAGGGTCACACGGAGTGTCAGGATGTTGGTGGGCAAGGGTCACACGGAGTGCCAGGATGTCGCTGGGCAAGGGTCACACGGAGTGCCAGGATGTTGCTGGGCAAGGGTCACACGGAGTGCCAGGATGTTGCTGAGCAAGGGTCACACGGAGTGCCAGGATGTCGCTGGGCAAGGGTCACACGGAGTGTCAGGATGTTGGTGGGCAAGGGTCACACGGAGTGCCAGGATGTCGCTGGGCAAGGGTCACACGGAGTGCCAGGATGTTGGTGGGCAAGGGTCACACGGAGTACCAGGATGTTGGAGGACAAGGGTCACGGTGTGCCAGGATGTTGCTGAGCAAGGGTCACACGGAGTGCCAGGATGTTGGAGGACAAGGGTCACACGGAGTGTCAGGATGTGGGTAGGCAAGGGTCACACGGAGTGTCAGGATGTTGGTGGGCAAGGGTCACACGGAGTGCCAGGATGTCGCTGGGCAAGGGTCACACGGAGTACCAGGATGTTGGAGGACAAGGGTCACGGTGTGCCAGGATGTGGGTAGGCAAGGGTCACACGGAGTGCCAGGATGTTGGAGGACAAGGGTCACGGTGTGCCAGGATGTCGCTGGGCAAGGGTCACTCGGAGTGCCAGGATGTGGGTAGGCAAGGGTCACGGAGTACCAGGATGTTGCTGGGCAAGGGTCACACGGAGTGCCAGGATGTTGGTGGGCAAGGGTCACACGGAGTGCCAGGATGTTGCTGGGCAAGGGTCACACGGAGTGCCAGGATGTTGCTGAGCAAGGGTCACACGGAGTGCCAGGATGTCGCTGGGCAAGGGTCACACGGAGTGCCAGGATGTCGCTGGGCAAGGGTCACACGGAGTGTCAGGATGTTGGTGGGCAAGGGTCACACGGAGTGCCAGGATGTCGCTGGGCAAGGGTCACACGGAGTGCCAGGATGTTGGTGGGCAAGGGTCACACGGAGTGCCAGGATGTTGCTGAGCAAGGGTCACACGGAGTGCCAGGATGTCGCTGGGCAAGGGTCACACGGAGTGTCAGGATGTTGGTGGGCAAGGGTCACACGGAGTGCCAGGATGTTGCTGAGCAAGGGTCACACGGAGTGCCAGGATGTCGCTGGGCAAGGGTCACACGGAGTGTCAGGATGTTGGTGGGCAAGGGTCACACGGAGTACCAGGATGTTGGAGGACAAGGGTCACGGTGTGCCAGGATGTTGCTGAGCAAGGATCACACGGAGTGCCAGGATGTTGGAGGACAAGGGTCACACGGAGTGTCAGGATGTGGGTAGGCAAGGGTCACACGGAGTGTCAGGATGTTGGTGGGCAAGGGTCACACGGAGTGCCAGGATGTCGCTGGGCAAGGGTCACACGGAGTACCAGGATGTTGGAGGACAAGGGTCACGGTGTGCCAGGATGTGGGTAGGCAAGGGTCACACGGAGTGCCAGGATGTTGGAGGACAAGGGTCACGGTGTGCCAGGATGTTGGTGGGCAAGGGTCACACGGAGTGCCAGGATGTGGGTAGGCAAGGGTCACACGGAGTGCCAGGATGTCGCTGGGCAAGGGTCACACGGAGTACCAGGATGTTGGAGGACAAGGGTCACGGTGTGCCAGGATGTTGGTGGGCAAGGGTCACACGGAGTGCCAGGATGTGGGTAGGCAAGGGTCACACGGAGTGCCAGGATGTTGGTGGGCAAGGGTCACACGGAGTGCCAGGATGTCGCTGGGCAAGGGTCACACGGAGTACCAGGATGTTGGAGGACAAGGGTCACGGTGTGCCAGGATGTGGGTAGGCAAGGGTCACACGGAGTGCCAGGATGTGGGTAGGCAAGGGTCACACGGAGTGCCAGGATGTCGCTGGGCAAGGGTCACACGGAGTACCAGGATGTTGGAGGACAAGGGTCACGGTGTGCCAGGATGTTGGTGGGCAAGGGTCACACGGAGTGCCAGGATGTGGGTAGGCAAGGGTCACACGGAGTGCCAGGATGTTGGTGGGCAAGGGTCACACGGAGTGCCAGGATGTCGCTGGGCAAGGGTCACACGGAGTACCAGGATGTTGGAGGACAAGGGTCACGGTGTGCCAGGATGTAGAACATTGGCCTATCACATTGATTCCCTGCTCTCTGATGCAAATCTTCTCATCCAACAAACCCAGACCTCACTTTGTTTAAGTGAAGCCATTTTGTGACATTACAGGTTTCCTCACAGTAGAGGGCGCCAGCGTTTCATTTTTTGCATCAGTGCAATTGGGGAATGAATGCGATTGGTCGGCCTGTGTTGTCTCAGCGTTTCATTGTAATTAATAACATTGTACAGCGCCTCCGGACATCCCAAAGTGCTTTACAGCCAATGAAGTACTTTTTGATAGTGTGGTCACTGTTGTATTGTGGGGAACGCAGCACAGCAAGCTCCCACACACAGCGATGTGATAATGACCCGGATCATCTGTTTTAGTGATGTTGGTCGAGGGATAAATATTGGCCCCAGGACACCGGGGAGAACTCCCCCTGCTCTTCTTCCAATAGTGGCCCCGGGATCTTTTACATCCACCCGAGAGGGCAGACGGGGCCTCGGTTTAACGTCTCATCCGAAAGTCGGTCCCTCCGACAGTGCGGCACTCCCTCAGTACCGCCCCTCCGACAGTACGGCGCTCCCTCAGTACCGCCCCTCCGACAGTGCGGCGCTCCCTCAGTACCGCCCCTCCGACACTCCCTCAGTACTGCCCCTCCGACAGTGCGGCGCTCCCTCAGTACTGCCCCTCCGACAGTGCGGCGCTCCCTCAGTACTGCCCCTCCGACAGTGCGGTGCTCCCTCAGTACTGCCCCTCCGACAGTGCGGTGCTCCCTCAGTACTGCCCCTCCGACAGTGTGGCGCTCCCTCAGCACTGCCCCTCCGACAGTGTGGCGCTCCCTCAGCACTGCCCCTCCGACAGTGCGGCACTCCCTCAGTACCGCCCCTCCGACAGTGCGGCGCTCCCTCAGTACCGCCCCTCCGACAGTGCGGCACTCCCTCAGCACTGCACTGGGAGTGTCGGCCTGGATTATGGGCTCAAGTCCCTGGAGTGGGACTCGAACCCACGACCTTCTGACTGCGAGGCGAGAGAGAGAGAGAGTGCTATCCACTGAGTCAGGGCTGACACACATGTCAGCTGAAGAATGCGTGTCAGGGTTGCACAAACTGTGGGATGAGCAAAGAACTTGTGGCTTAGCGCTGTCGTGAGCGCCATGTATTGGTTTAAGCTTTTTACGGAAGCCATTCTGCCGCAGTACCGCACACAGCCACCGGAGGACTTTGACACCACTCGGGCATCGTTCAGCCGGACAGGAGAACACTGACACCTAGTGACAGGAAGTCTTTACTAGAATCATAGAATCAGAGACATTTACAGCACGGAGGAGGCCATTCGGCCCATCGTGTCCCACACCGGCCGACAAAGAGCCACCCAGCCTAATCCCACTTTCCCAGCTCTCGGTCCGTAGCCCTGTAGGTTACGGCACTTAGAGTGTTACATCCAGGTACTTTTTAAATGTGGTGAGGGTTTCTGCCTCTACCACCCTTTCAGGCAGTGAGTTCCACCCCAGACCCCCACCACCCTCTGGGTGAAGACATTTCCCCTCAAATCCCCTCTAAACCTCCCCCCAATTACTTTCAATCTATGTCCCCTGGTTGTTGACCCCTCTGCCAAGGGAAACAGGTCCGTCCTATCCACTCTATCCAGGCCCCTCATCATTTTATACACCTCAATCAGGTCTCCCCTCAGCCTCCTCTGTTCCAAAGAAAACAACCCCAGCCTATCCAGTCTTTCCTCATCGCTAAAATTCTCCAGTCCAGGCAACATCCTGGTAAATCTCCTCTGTACCCTCTCCAGTGCAACATCCTGGTAAATCTCCTCTGTACCCTCTCCAGTGCAACATCCTGGTAAATCTCCTCTGTACCCTCTCCAGTGCAACATCCTGGTAAATCTCCTCTGTACCCTCTCTAGTGCAACATCCTGGTAAATCTCCTCTGTACCCTCTCTAGTGCAACATCCTGGTAAATCTCCTCTGAACCCTCTCTAGTGCAACATCCTGGTAAATCTCCTCTGTACCCTCTCTAGTGCAACATCCTGGTAAATCTCCTCTGTACCCTCTCCAGTGCAACATCCTGATAAATCTCCTCTGTACCCTCTCCAGTGCAACATCCTGGTAAATCTCCTCTGTACCCTCTCTAGTGCAACATCCTGGTAAATCTCCTCTGTACCCTCTCTAGTGCAACATCCTGGTAAATCTCCTCTGAACCCTCTCTAGTGCAACATCCTGGTAAATCTCCTCTGTACCCTCTCTAGTGCAACATCCTGGTAAATCTCCTCTGTACCCTCTCCAGTGCAACATCCTGATAAATCTCCTCTGTACCCTCTCCAGTGCAACATCCTGGTAAATCTCCTCTGTACCCTCTCTAGTGCAACATCCTGGTAAATCTCCTCTGCACCCTCTCCAGTGCAACATCCTGGTAAATCTCCTCTGCACCCTCTCCAGTGCAACATCCTGGTAAATCTCCTCTGTACCCTCTCTAGTGCAACATCCTGGTAAATCTCCTCTGTACCCTCTCTAGTGCAACATCCTGGTAAATCTCCTCTGTACCCTCTCTAGTGCAACATCCTGGTAAATCTCCTCTGTACCCTCTCTTGTGCAACATCCTGATAAATCTCCTCTGTACCCTCTCTAGTGCAACATCCTGGTAAATCTCCTCTGTACCCTCTCTAGTGCAACATCCTGGTAAATCTCCTCTGTACCCTCTCTAGTGCAACATCCTGGTAAATCTCCTCTGTACCCTCTCCAGTGCAACATCCTGATAAATCTCCTCTGTACCCTCTCCAGTGCAACATCCTGGTAAATCTCCTCTGTACCCTCTCCAGTGCAACATCCTGGTAAATCTCCTCTGTACCCTCTCTAGTGCAACATCCTGGTAAATCTCCTCTGCACCCTCTCCAGTGCAACATCCTGGTAAATCTCCTCTGTACCCTCTCTTGTGCAACATCCTGGTAAATCTCCTCTGCACCCTCTCCAGTGCAACATCCTGGTAAATCTCCTCTGTACCCTCTCTAGTGCAACATCCTGGTAAATCTCCTCTGTACCCTCTCTAGTGCAACATCCTGGTAAATCTCCTCTGTACCCTCTCCAGTGCAACATCCTGGTAAATCTCCTCTGCACCCTCTCCAGTGCAACATCCTGGTAAATCTCCTCTGCACCCTCTCTAGTGCAACATCCTGGTAAATCTCCTCTGTACCCTCTCTTGTGCAACATCCTGATAAATCCCCTCTGTACCCTCTCTAGTGCAACATCCTGGTAAATCTCCTCTGTACCCTCTCTAGTGCAACATCCTGGTAAATCTCCTCTGTACCCTCTCTAGTGCAACATCCTGGTAAATCTCCTCTGTACCCTCTCCAGTGCAATCACATCTTTACTGCAATGTGGTGACCAGAACTGCACCTGATCGATAACATTAGGTGGGGCGAGATTTGGAGGGAGTGGCAGGCAAGAGTTTCTGGTTATTAAATGGAACTGGTCGATACTGGGCCAGTAATCCAGACCCTGGACTAATGCTCTGACGACCCGAGTTCAAATCCCACCATGGCAGCTGGGGAATATAAATTCAGTTAATTAAATAAATCTGAAATGAAAAAGCTGGTGTCCGTAATGGTGACCACTGACTACCGAATTGTCGTAAAAACCCAACTGGTTCACTAATGTCCTTTAGGGAAGGAAATCTGCCGCCCTTATCCGGTCTGGGCCTATATGTGACTCCAGACCCACAGCTATGTGGTTGACTCTTAACTGCCCTCATAGCTGCCTATGAAATAGGATAGTCGGGACCAGGGGGCACAAATTTAATCTGTAGATAGCTAGATTTAGGTTAGACGTCCGGAGATAGTCTTTTTCCCAGAGAATAGTAAGACCTCTGCAACAAGTTCCCGTGGATGCAGTCTCGCTGAATTCCTTCAACCGAGAGCGGGACTAGTTTCTGGCTGGGGCGGAGATGAACTCTTGCAGAAGGGTAGGAGATGAGGGGGTTGACTTATGAGGAAAAGTTGAGTAGGTTGGGCCTCTACTCATTGAAATTCAGAAGAATGAGGGGTGATCTTATTGAAACGTATCAGATTATGAGGGACTTGACAAGGTGGATGCAGAGAGGATGTTTCCACTGATGGGGGAGACTAGAACTAGGGGACATGATCTTAGAATAAGGGGCCGCCCATTTAAAACTGAGATGAGGAGGAATTTCTTCTCTCAGAGGGTTGTAAATCTGTGGAATTCGCTGCCTCAGAGAGCTGTGGGAGCCGGGACATTGAATAAATTTAAGACAGAGATAGACAGTTTCTTGAGTGATGGGGGGGGATTAAGGGGACAGGGAAGTGGAGCTGAGTCCATGATCGGATCAGCCACAATCATATTAAATGGCGGAGCAGGTTCGAGGGGCTGAATGGCCGACTCCTGCTCCAATTTCTTACATTCTTATTTCAATGAAATAGGTTAGTCCGTGTAAGGCGAGATCTAGGTTAGTCTCCAGAGGTGGTCCTTTTCCCAGATATAGTAAGACCTCTGGAACAAGTTGTCTCTGGATGCAGTCTCGCTGAATTCCTTCAAGCGATAACGGGGCTTGTTTCTGGCTGGGGCGGAGATGAACTCTGACAGAAGGGTAGCTACTGCAGGGAATTCAGGGCCAGGTTGATCCCCTGGACTAGTTTCGATTGCCGAGATGGGTCGGAGAGGAACATCCCGGATTTATTTTCTCCCAAATTGGCCTGGGTTTTATTTTAATAATCTGTCTTCTTTTGCCTCTCTCGGGAGATCAGATAACTTCCGGTTGGGGGTGAGGAGTGTATATGTCGTGATACATACGGCATTGCGCTTGTGTGGGACAGGGTCCGTGGACCAGGTGGTCTTTACCAGTCCATCTTTGTTCCTTTGTCAGTTAATGGACGAGCGATTCACGCTGTGGTCCCATCCTCATCATAGGCCGTCCCTCGGAATCCAGGAAGACTTGTTTCCGCTCTTAGCATGAGTCCTTAGCTGACTGAACAGCCCAATACGAGAGCCACATTTCCTGTCACAGGTGGGACAGACAGTGGTTGAGGGAAGGGGAGGGTGGGACTGGTTTGCCGCACGCTCCTTCCGCTGCCTGCGCTTGGTTTCTGCACGCTCTCGGCGACGAGACTCGAGGTGCTCAGCGCCCTCCCGGATGCACTTCCTCCACTTAGGGCGGACTGGTCTTTGGGCCAGGGACTCCCAGGTGTCGGTGGGGATGTTGCACTTTATCAGGGAGGCTTTGAGGGTGGTCCCTTGTAACGTTTCCTCTGCCCACCTTTGGCTCGTTTGCCGTGAAGGAGTTCCGAGTGGAGCGCTCGCTTTGGGAGTCTCGTGTCGGGGGCATGCGGACAATGTGGCCCCGCCCAGCGGAGTTCGGTGGTACCAAACATGCTACAAAATGCAGCGGTTCAAGGCGGCGGCTCACCACCACTTTCTCAAGGGGCAATTAGGGATGGGCAATAAATGCCGGCCTTGCCAGCGACGCCCACATCCCAGGAACAAATAATTTTTTATCAGTCACATTTTAAGCTGATTTTATTCATCCTGTGGAATGTGAGCATCGCTGGAAAGGCTGGCATTTATTGCCCATCCCTGACAGAGTGGCTCGCTGGGCCAACTTCAGAGGACAGCGAGGAGTGATGTGGGAACTGGAGTCACATATAGGCCCAGACCGGGTAAGGACGGAGATTTCCTTCCCTAAAAAGCCATTAGAACATAAGAAATAGGAGCAGGAGTCGGCCATTCGGCCCCTCGAGCCTGCTCCGCCATTTAATACGATCGCGGCTGATCCGATCATGGACTCAGCTCCACTTCCCTGCCCGCTCCCCATAACCCTTCACTCCCTTATCGCTCAAAGATCTGTCGATCTCCACCTTAAATTTATTCAATGTCCCAGCCTCCACAGCTCTCTGAGGCAGAGAATTCCACAGATTTACAACCCTCAGAAGAAATTTCTCCTCATCTCAGTTTTAAATGGGCGGCCCCTTATTCTAAGACCATGCCCCCTAGTTCTAGTCTCCCCCATCAGTGGAAACATCCTCTCTGCATCCACCTTGTCGAGCCCCCTCATAATCTGATACGTTTCGATAAGATCACCTCTCATTCTTCTGAACTCCAATGAGTAGAGGCCCAACCTCCTCAACCTTTCCTCATAAGTCAACCCCCTCATCCCCGGAATCAACCGAGTGAACCTTCTCTGAACTGCCTCCAAAGCAACTATATCCTTTCGTAAATATGGAGACCAAAACTGCACGCAGTACTCCAGGTGTGGCCTCACCAATACCCTGTATAACTGGAGCAAGACTTCCCTGCTTTTATACTCCATCCCCTTTGCAATAAAGGCCAAGATTCCATTGGCCTTCCTGATCACTTGCTGTACCTGCATACTATCCTTTTGTGGTTCATGCACCAGGGCCCCCAGATGGGCCGAATGGTGCCCCCCGCACACCCCCGGATCCCCAAACAAAACACAACGCGGGCAACAGAACTTAAATTGATCTCAGATTTATTTCAAATCGCGTGCCGACATTGCCATGGCTCGCCGGCACCTCATCCTAGCAACCCGCCCTAGCAACAGCAGGGATGGCGGGATGGTAAAAAAAAAAACCCAAGAGGAGATAATTCCGTGTTTGTGCGCGCGGTGTATATATATATATATATATATTTTTATTAAAAATTACTACGAGAGCCCGATTGGTTGCCTGTTTCGGGGGAGGGGGCGGAGTCGCGGTGGGGGGGTTGGCCGACATCACGACCTACCTGCTTCCCCCCCCCCCTCCCCCCGGCCTCGTAAAAAGGCAGCGACGCCCGCCCGTGGGGCGCGCAAAGGGAAGGAACGCGACGCGCTCCCGCTCGCTACGACCGACACCCTCGCGCGCCGAGAACGGGCCCGACACGCGCCAAGGTGCTGGGGGGGGGGGGGGGAGGGGTGGTCGGTGCCTGTGGACCGCTGACCTTCCACCCTCCCCCCGTCCCGAGAGCCCAGCGTCTTCGGGAGGTTCGGGGAAAGAGAGAGAGAGAGAGAGAGAGAGAGACAAAGACAGACAGAGAGAGAGAGACAGAGAGAGAGAGACAGAGACAGAGAGACACAGAGAGAGGAGGAGAGAGACAGACAGAGACACAGACAGAGACAGAGAGACAGAGAGAGACAGACAGAGACAGAGAGAGAGAGAGAGAGAGACAGACAGACACACAGAGAGAGAGAGAGACACATAGAGAGAGGAGGAGAGAGAGACACAGACAGAGACAGAGACAGAGACAGAGAGAGAGAGAGAGAGAGAGAGACACAGAGAGAGGAGGAGAGAGAGAGAGAGACACAGAGACAGAGAGAGAGTGGGGAGACAGAGACAGAGAGAGAGACAGAGAGAGAGAGGAGAGAGAGAGAGAGAGAGAGAGAGACAGAGAGAGAGGAGGAGAGAGAGAGGAGGAGAGAGAGAGAGAGAGACAGAGACAGAGAGAGACAGAGAGAGAGACACAGAGACAGAGAGAGAGAGAGGAGACAGAGACAGAGAGAGAGAGATAGAGAGAGAGAGACAGAGAGACAGAGACAGAGAGAGAGGAGGAGAGAGAGAGAGAGAGACAGAGAGAGACACAGAGAGAGACACAGAGACAGAGAGAGAGAGAGAGGAGACAGAGACAGAGAGAGAGACAGAGAGAGAGAGAGACAGGAGACAGAGACAGAGAGAGAGAGGAGAGAGAGACAGAGAGAGAGGAGGAGAGAGAGAGAGACAGAGAGAGGAGGAGAGAGAGAGAGAGAGAGAGAGAGAGAGAGACAGAGAGACACAGAGACAGAGACAGAGAGAGAGACAGAGAGAGAGAGACAGAGACAGAGAGACAGAGACAGAGAGACAGAGACAGAGAGACAGAGACAGAGAGAGAGACAGAGACAGAGAGAGAGACAGACAGAGACAGACAGAGAGAAAGAAAGCGTATTTCAAATTATTTGGGGGAAGACAAATAAACAGAGGGGCGGGGGAGGGGAAAAAGAGAGAGGGGCAATCATCGACTATTCTATAATTACAGTGATAAAACCAGGCAGCGGGGAGAGAGAGAGAGAGAGAGAGAGAGAGAGAGTACATCTCCAGTTTACCCACAGGGAGCAGGACAGCGGATAGCAGGAAGAGTGTTGGGAATAAACTCATTCCTTGCTGCTTTGGAGTCAAACCCGGACGAAAAAAATCTCTGGCGAGCCAGAACGCCTGCAAAATAAAACTCGCTTCCTCCCCCCACCCCCACTCCTCCCTCCCCGGCCTGGAAAATAAAAAAAAAAGGTTCCATCTTTGAAAACTAGGAGGGTGGGGGGGGGGGGGGGGGCAGGAAAAAAAATTAAGGAAACCAAAAATAGATAATATCGATTAGTTCGAGTCATGCAGAAACAGGGTTTATTCCAAGACTTTTTCCGCATTAAATCTTCTGCAGCTTCTCGCCCACCACCATGGGGTTTTCCTTCCGGATCTTTTCCGCTGCATCTGCTTTGTAGTCGAAGTGGCAGTCGTGCATGTCGGAATACCGATGTACAGAACAGTATAAGTTGCCGCATCTGCATTCAAATCCTGCAACGGGAAGTGACGCATTTCAGAGACGCCGCATTTCAGAGCAACGACGTTCCCACCCCCGTCCCACCCCCCCCCCCCCCAAACCGACCATTTCCCAGCCCCTCTGACCTCGCCGAACCCACAGGTGTCAGCGAAACGGTAATTGGTGGGGCGCGGCAGGGATCAGTGCTGGGGCCCCAACTATTTACAATCGATATCAAGTGACCTGGATCAAGGGGGCCGAGTGGCCAACTTTTGCTGACGATACAAAGACAGGTGGGAACGCAGGTTGGGAGGAGGATGCAAAGGGCAAGTGCAACATCAGAAACAGGAGCAGGAGTTGGCCATTCGGCCCCTCGAGCCTGCTCCGCCATTCAATAAGATCATGGCTGATCCGATCATGGACTCGGCTCCATTTCCCTGCCCGCTTCCCATAACCCTTCACTCCCTTATCGCTCAAAAATCTATCTCCGCCTTCAATTTATTCAATGTCCCAGCTTCCACAGCTCTCTGAGGCAGCGAATTCCACAGATTTACAACCCTCAGAGAGAAGAAATTCCTCCTCATCTCAGTTTTAAATGGGCGGCCCCTTATTCTAAGACCATGCCCCCTAGTTCTAGTCTCCCCCATCAGTGGAAACATCCTCTCTGCATCCACCTTGTCAAGCCCCCTCATAATCTGATACTTTTTGATAAGATCACCTCTCATTCTTCTGAACTCCAATGAGTAGAGGCCCAACCTCCTCAACCTTTCCTCATAAGACAACCCCCTCATCCCCGGAATCGACCGAGTGAACCTTCTCTGAACTGCCTCCAAAGCAAGTATATCCTTTCGTAAATATGGAAACCAAAACTGCACGCAGTACTCCAGGTGTGGCCTCACCAATACCCTGTATAACTGGAGCAAGACTTCCCTGCTTTTATACTCCATCCCCTTTGCAATAAAGACCAAGATTCCATTGGCCTTCCTGATCACTTGCTGTACCTGCATACTATCCTTTTGTGTTTCATGCACAAGTACCCCCAGGTCCCGCTGTACTGCGGCACTTTGCAATCTTTCTCCGTTTAAATAATAACTTGCTCTTTGATTTTTTTTCTGCCAAAGTGCATGACCTCACACTTTCCAACATTATACTCCATCTATGATATTAATGACCTGGATGAAGGGGCTGAGAGTAATGTAGCCAAATTTTCTGATGCTAACATAAGAACATAAGAAATAGGAACAGGAGTAGGCCATACGGCCCCTCGAGCCTGCTCCGTCGTTTAATACGATCATGGCTGAAATTCCTCCTCATCTCAGTTTTAAATGAGGATGTTCCCCCCGGGGGGAAATCTAGAACTAGGGGGCACATAGTTTCAGAATAAGGGGCCGCACATTTAAAACTGAGACGAGGAGGAATTTCTTCTCTCTAAGGGTTGTAAATCTGTGGAATTCTCTGCCCCAGAGAGCTGTGGAGGCCGGGACATTGAATATATTTAAGGTGGAGATAGGCAGATTGTTGAGCGATAAGGGAATCAAGGGTTATGCGGAGTGGGCAGGGAAGTGGAGTTTATCATGTATCTTACATTATTATATATAACTGTATCCTAACATGCTATACATGACTGTAATAAGATATGACCTGTAACCACCAGCATACCTTACCACCAGAGGTGCACTTGCAAGAGACAGGTATATAAGGACAGGTCTCAGGCAAGTGCAGCATTCCAGAGCTGTGAAATAAAGGTGCAGGTCCAGAGTGACCTTGACTTCACTACATGCCTCGTGTGAATCTGTACTGAGGGGACAGGACTTTACAGTGGCGACGAGTTACGGGATTACAGAATCCACAGAATGGTGAACAACGGATCAGATGAAAAGTACAATGCTGGAGACAATTGGGAGGACTTTATAGAAAAGCTCAGCAAAGCTTTGTAACCAAAGACTGGTTAGGCGACGATAAGGCAGACAAGAGAAGAGCCCATCTCTTGACCAGCTGTGGCTCGAAAACATACGCTTTAATGAAGGATCTGTTGGCACCCGAGAAACCAGCAAGCAAGTCGTTTGAAGAATTGAGCACACTGGTAAGAGACCACCTGAAGCCAGCGAGCAGCCTACACATGGCCAGACACAGGTTCTACAACTACAGACGCTGTGTGGGCCAGAGCATACCCGACTTTGTGGCGGAACTTCGGAGGTTGGCTAGTTTGTGAGTTCTCCGATGAACTGAGGAGAGAAATGCTGAGAGACTTTTTCATTGAAGGAATAGGCCACACAGGCATATTCCGAAAGCTCGTAGAGACCAAGAACCTGACCTTAGAGGCAGCAGCACTGTTGCACAGACATTCTTGGTAGGGGAAGAAGAAACGAGGTTGATTTACAATGCAGGTACGACAACTAACGAAATATCGGAACAAGAAGTTCACAGCACTAAACAAGCTGCTACCCCCCACACACAGACAAAACCGGGAGAACAGGCTCTCGACAGCAGGCAGAAGCCATCAAGGGCCACAGGAACGGCCGTTCACACCTCATCAACCCACAATGCGAGCAATCAACTACAAACTGAGAGAAGCCCAAGAGAGATCAGCCAGACGCAGCTCATTCTTTGGGAACACTTTGAACAATGGAACAGGTCTGTGCTGGAGGTGTGGGGGTGGGCACTCGTCAAGGGGATGTCTATTTCAGCAGGCTGTTTGCAGAAATTGTGAATATACAGGGCATTTGGCCCGCATGTGCAAAAAACCGGCAGCTCGGCTGGTATACGAATCGGATGGGTCGGAAAGCGGACCAGAAGACGGTGGGGACAGTACCCGGGACACCGATGTACAGCAGGTCAACACGATCAATGGCCGCTGCTCCTACAACAGGACGCCTCCTATAATGATGAGGGTCCTACTCAACATAGAGCTGGATACGGGAGCGAGTCAATCTCTCATGGGCGCTCAACAATTTGAACAACTGTGGCCGCATAAAAGAGACAGACCAAAACTCACAAGGGTCGACACCAAACTAAGGACCTATACCAAAGAAATCGTACCAGTCCTCGGCAGCGCCATGCTCTCTGTCACACACAAAGGGACAGTGAACCGACTTCCCCTGTGGATTGTCCCTGGAGACCCCCCAGCACTGCTGGGGAGAAGCTGGCTGGCAAAACTAAACTGGAAATGGGATGATGTCCATGCCATGTCATTAGAGGAACGGACCTCCTGCTCAACAGTTATAAAGCGATTTGAACATCTCTTTCAGCCAGGTGTGGGCACTTTCAAAGGGGCCAAAGTCAAAATCTACATCACACAGGATGCTAGACCGGTCCATCACAAGGCCAGAGCTGTACCCTATGTGATGAGGAAAAAGATTGAACACGAACTAGACAGGCTTCTGCGGGAAGGCATTATATCACCTGTGGAATTTAGCGACTGGGCAAGTCCCATCGTCCCAGTCATGAAGCCTGATGGATCCGTACGAATCTGTGGGGACTACAAATCTACCATAAACAGAGTCTCCCTACAGGACCAGTACCCGCTGCCCAGAGCGGAGGACTTATTTGCCACATTGGCTGGAGGTAAACTTTTCTCAAAACTAGACCTCACATCTGCGTATATGACGCAAGAATTGACCGAGAAATCCAAGCTACTCACCACCATCAACACACATCGAGGCCTTTTCATGTACAATCGATGCCCATTCGGCATCAGGTCGGTAGCTGCCATATTCCAGCGCAACATGGAGAGTCTGCTCAAGTCCATCCCGGGGACGGTTGTATTTCAAGATGACAAACTTATCATGGGCAGGGACACCGACTCCCATCTCCGTAATTTGGAGGAAGTACTAAAGCGGTTGGATCGGGTAGGCCTACGAGTCAAGAAATCCAAGTGCCTGTTTCTCGCACCCGAGGTTGAATTTTTGGACAGAAGGATTGCCGCTGATGGAATCCGCCCAACAGAGTCCAAAACAGAAGCAATTCGCCTGGCACCCAGGACCCGGAATGTCTCAGAACTGCGCGCCTTTCTCGGGCTACTCAATTACTTTGGGAACTTTATGCAGAACTTAAGCACGCTGCTGGAGCCTCTCCACGTGCTATTCAGAAAGGGGTGCGATTGGTTTTGGGGGGACGCCCAGGAACGCGCCTTCAATAAGGCACGCAACTTTCTGTGTTCCAACAGTGTTTTGACTTTCTTTGATCCAGGTAAAAAGCTAGTTCTCACATGCGATGCATCAGCGTATGGGGTCGGGTGCGTTTTGCAACATGTCAATACTGCGGGAAAATTACAACCCATAGCTTATGCCTCCAGGTCACTTTCACGGGCGGAGCATGGGTACGGAACGGTAGAGAAGGAAGCACTCGCGTGCGTGTACGGTGTCAAAAAGATGCACCAATACCTTTTCAGGGCCAAGTTCGCGTTAGAAACCGACCACAAGCCCCTCACGTCCCTCCTATCCGAGAGCAAGGCAATAAGCGCCAACGCCTCGGCGCGAATTCAATGGTGGGCACTCATGCTGGCGTCCTACAACTATACCGTAAGGCACAGACCAGGCACAGACAACTGTGCCGACGCGCTCAGCAGGCTACCCCTGGCGACCACGGAAGGGTCTGACGAACAGGACTGTGAGATAGTCATGGCAATCAATGCCTTTGAGTCCACAGGTTCGCCCATGACGGCTCGCCAAATCAGAGCCTGGACGGCCTGCGACCCCACGTTATCCTTAGTAAAAAAATGTATCCTAACCGGTGACTGGGCAGAGGCTCGTGATGCCTGCCCCGAGGAATTAAAACCCTTTCACAGGCGCATGCATGAGCTATCACTACAAGCAGACTGCCTGATGTGGGGCAGCCGAGTAGTCATGCCTCTGCGAGGCAGAGAGGCATTTGTCCGGGAGCTCCACCGCGAGCACCCGGGGATCGTTCTCATGAAGGCCATAGCCAGATCCCACGTCTGGTGGCCTGGTATTGAAACATAGAAACATAGAAAATAGGTGCAGGAGCAGGCCATTCAGCCCTTCTAGCCTACACCGCCATTCAATGAGTTCATGGCTGAACATGAAACTTCAGTGCCCCCTTCCTGCTTTCTCGCCATAACCCTTGATCCCCTGAGTAGTAAGGACTTCATCTAACTCCCTTTTGAATATATTTAGTGAATTGGCCTCAACTACTTTCTGTGGTAGAGAATTCCACAGGTTCACCACTCTCTGGGTGAAGAAGTTTCTCCTCATCTCGGTCCTAAATGGCTTACCCCTTATCCTCAGACTGTGACCCCTGGTTCTGGACTTCCCCAACATTGGGAACATTCTTCCTGCATCTAACCTGTCTAAACCCGTCAGAATTTTAAACGTTTCTATGAGGTCCCCTCTCATTCTTCTGAACTCCAGTGAATACAAGCCCAGTTGATCCAGTCTTTCTTGATAGGTCAGTCCCGCCATCCCGGGAATCAGTCTGGTGAATCTTCGCTGCACTCCCTCAATAGCAAGAATGTTCTTCCTCAAGTTAGGAGACCAAAACTGTACACAATACTCCAGGTGTGGCCTCACCAAGGCCCTGTACAACTGTAGCAACACCTCCCTGCTCCTGTATTCAAATCCCCTCGCTATGAAGGCCAACCTGCCATTTGCTTTCTTAACCGCCTGCTGTACCTGCATGCTAACCTTCAATGACTGATGTACCATGACACCCAGGTCTCGTTGCACCTTCCCTTTTCCTAATCTGTCACCATTCAGATAATAGTCTGTCTCTCTGTTTTTACCACCAAAGTGGATAACCTCACATTTATCCACATTATACTTCATCTGCCATGCATTTGCCCACTCACCTAACCTATCCAAGTCACTCTGCAGCCTAATAGCATCCTCCTCGCAGCTCACACTGCCACCCAACTTAGTGTCATCCGCAAATTTGGAGATACTGCATTTAATCCCCTCGTCTAAATCATTAATGTACAATGTAAACAGCTGGGGCCCCAGCACAGAACCTTGCGGCACCTCACTAGTCACTGCCTGCCATTCTGAAAAGTACCCATTAACTCCTACTCTTTGCTTCCTGTCTGACAACCAGTTCTCAATCCACGTCAGCACACTGCCCCCAATCCCATGTGCTTTAACTTTGCACATTAATCTCTTGTGTGGGACCTTGTCGAAAGCCTTCTGAAAGTCCAAATATACCACATCAACTGGTTCTCCTTTGTCCACTTTACTGGAAACATCCTCAAAAAATTCCAGAAGATTTGTCAAGCATGATTTCCCTTTCACAAATCCATGCTGACTTGGACCTATCATGTCACCATTTTCCAGATGCACTGCTATGACATCCTTAATAATTGATTCCATCACTTTACCCACTATTGAGGTCAGGCTGACCGGTCTATAATTCCCTGTTTTCTCTCTCCCTCCTTTTTTAAAAAGTGGGGTTACATTGGCTACCCTCCACTCCATAGGAACTGATCCAGAGTCAATGGAATGTTGGAAAATGACTGTCAATGCATCCGCTATTTCCAAGGCCACCTCCTTAAGTACTCTGGGATGCAGTCCATCAGGCCCTGGGGATTTATCAGCCTTCAATCCCATCAATTTCCCCAACACAATTTCCCGACTAATAAAGATTTCCTTCAGTTCCCTCTCCTTACTAGACCTTCTGACCCCTTTTATATCGGAAGGTTGTTTGTATCCTCCTTAGTGAATACCGAACCAAAGTACTTGTTCAATTGGTCTGCCATTTCTTTGTTCCCCGTTATGACTTCCCCTGATTCTGACTGCAGGGAACCTACGTTTGTCTTTACTAACCTTTTTCTCTTTACATACCTATAGAGCACAACCTCCACCACTGACGCAGACTTGGAGCTCTGCCTCTGAAGGTGCACCATTTGTGCCCAACTCAGCAATGCCCCCAGGGAGGCTCCACTGAGCCCCTGGCCCTGGCCTACCAAACCGTGGTCGCGGGTGCACGTAGACTATGCGGGCCCATTCATGGGCAAAATGTTCCTCGTAGTTGTAGATGCATTTTCAAAGTGGATCGAATGCACCATTTTAAACTTGAGCACAACCTCCACCACTGTGGAGAGCTTCGCAACCATGTTTCCATCGCACGGAATCCCTGACATATTGGTCAGTGACAATGGTCCGTGCTTCACCAGCGCAGAATTCCAAGACTTTATAATTGACCACGGCATAAATCACGTCAAGACGGCACCGTTCAAGCCGGCCTCCAACGGCCAGGCGGAGAGAGCAGTGCAAATCATTAAACAAGGCATGGTTAAAATCCAAGGTCCCATGCTGCAGGGTCACCTGTCGCGACTGCTGCTGGCATACAGATCTCGTCCACACTCATTGACTGGGATCCCCACCCCCCCGTGCAATGTTGATGAAAAGGACTTTAAAAATAAGGCTCTCATTAATCCTCACAGACATGCACGAAATCGTCGAGGCAAAGCGCCGTAAGCTGATTGAGTACCATAACAGAAATTCGAAGGGGAGATGGAATGAGATAGGGGACAAAGTGTTTGTACTTAACCAAGGCCGGGGTCCCAAATGGCTTGCAGGGACAGTAACGGGCAAGGAAGGAAACAGGCTACTGGTAGTACAAATGGACAATGGCAAAACCTGCCGGAGGCATGTAGACCAAGTCAAAAGCAGATTTACCAACAACACTGCGGAACCAGAGGCAGACGACAATGTGGAACTCGCACCACACCTGGTGGACAGACAGAGGGAACAACCTGAGGAAAGGGCAATCCCAACAGACAGCCCAGGCGAGTCAACAACAATCACACCAATCGAAACAGACAGCCCAGGCGAGATACCAGCAACCACACCCAAAGAAAAACAGACACCAAGGCAAACAACTGAACCACAACTCAGACACTCCACGCGAGAGCGTAGACCACCTGAGAGACTGAACCTATAAAGACAATAAGACCTTGGGGGAGGGTGATGTCATGTATCTTACATTATTATATATAACTGTATCCTAACATGCTGTACATGACTGTAATAAGATATGACCTGTAACCACCAGCATACCTTACCACCAGGGGTGCACTTGCAAGAGACAGGTATATAAGGACAGGTCTCAGGCAAGTGCAGCATTCCAGAGCTGTGAAATAAAGGTGCAGGTCCAGAGTGACCTTGACTTCACTACATGCCTCGTGTGAATCTGTACTGAGGGGACAGGACTTTACAGAGATGAGTCCATGATCGGATCAGCCATGATCGTATTAAATGGCGGAGCAGGCTCGAGGGGCCAAATGTCCGACTCCTGCTCCTATTTCTTATATTCTTATGAAACCCTCACCCAAGCCTTTGTCACCCCCCACACACAGACTCCTGACTGTTCCAGTGCTCTCCTGGCTGGGCCTCTCGTCTCCCACTCTCCAGAGTACTGCTAGCCTGGTGTCCTAGCTCGCATCGAGTCCCGTTCACCCATCACCCCCGCCCCCCCCGACCCTGCGCTCGCTATACCTGCACTGGCTCCCAATCCCACGCCACATCGATTTTAACATTCCGATCCTTCGTCTTCAAGTCCCCTTCGTGGCTGCCTCTTCCTCCCTATCTCTGTAATCTCTTCCAGCCCTACACCCCTCCCTATCTCTGTAACCTCCTCCAGCCCCGACACCCCTCCCTATCTCTGTAATCTCTTCCAGCCCTACACCCCTCCCTATCTCTGTAACCTCCTCCAGCCCTATACCCCGATCTCTGTAACCTCCTCCAGCCCTACACCCCTCCCTATCTCTGTAACCTCCTCCAGCCCTACACCCCTCCCTATCTCTGTAACCTCCTCCAGCCCTATACCCCTATCTCTGTAACCTCCTCCAGCCCTATACCCCGATCTCTGTAATCTCCTCCAGCCCTATACCCCTATCTCTGTAACCATCTCCAGCCCTATACCCCTATCTCTGTAACCTCCTCCAGCCCTATACCCCAATCTCTGTAATCTCTTCCAGCCCTATACCCCTATCTCTGTAACCTCCTCCAGCCCTATACCCCTATCTCTGTAACCTCCTCCAGCCCCTACACCCCTCCCTATTTCTATAACCTCCTCCAGCCCCTACACCCCTCCCCATCTCTGTAACCTCCTCCAGCCCTACCCCCCTCCCTATCTCTGTAACCTCCTCCAGCCCCTACACCCCTCCCTATCTCTGTAACCTCCTCCAGCCCCTACACCCCTCCCTATTTCTATAACCTCCTCCAGCCCCTACACCCCTCCCTATCTCTGTAACCTCCTCTAGCCCTACACCCCTATCTCTGTAACCTCCTCCAGCCCTATACCCCTCCCCATCTCTGTAATCTCTTCCAGCCCTACACCCCTCCCTATCTCTGTAATCTCCTCCAGCCCCTACACCCTCCCTATCTCTGTAATCTCCTCCAGCCCCTACACCCCTCCCTATCTCTGTAACCTCCTCCAGCCCCTATACCCCTCCCTATCTCTGTAATCCTTTCCAGCCCTATACCCCTCCCTTTCTCTGTAACCTCCTCCAGCCCCTATACCCCTCCCTATGTCTGTAATCTGTTCCAGCCTTACACCCCTCCCTATCTCTGTAACAGCCTTACACCCCTCCCTATCTCTGTAACCTCCTCCAGCCCCTATACCCCTCCCTATCTCTGTAATCCCTTCCAGCCCCTATACCTCTCCCTATGTCTGTAATCTGTTCCAGCCCCTACACCCCTCCCTATCTCTAACCTCCTCCAGCCCCACAGCCCCACAGCCCCCTGAGATCTCTGCGCTCCTCTAATTCTGCCTCCTGAGCATCCCTGATTATAATCGCTCCACCATCGGCGGCCGTGCCTTCAGCTGCCTGGGCCCCAAGCTCTGGAACTCCCTCCCTAAACCTCTCCGCCTCTCTCGCTCTCCTCCTTTAAACGGAAAGACAGACTTGCATTTATATAGCGCCTTTCATGACTGCTGGACATCCCAAAGCGCTTTACAGCCAATGAAGTACTTTTGGAGTATGGTCACTGTTGTATTGTGGGAAACACGGCAGCCAATTTGCGCACAGCAAGCTCCCACACACAGCAATGTGATAATGACCCGGATCATCTGTTTTAGTGATGTTGGTTGAGGGATAAATATTGGCCCCAGGACGCTCCTTAAAACCCACCTCGGCTGTCCCCAATATCCCCGTATGAGGCTGGGTGTCAAAGTTTGTCTGATAATCGCTCGTGAAGCGCCTTGGGGCGTTTTACTATGTTAACGGCGCTATATAAATGCAAGTTGGGTTTCCACAGATGCTGCTCAGTCAATGCATTGGCCTGGACCACCAGAGAGCTCCCCCCCCCTCCCCCCTCCCCCCTCCCCCCAGCACCGTGTCGTAACCCCAGTCACCACACCTCGAGACCCGGGGCTGGGGAACTGCAACGCACCAGTTACAGGAAACTTCCGGCCCAGAAACGGGCCATGGGCCCACCGCTCCGTGCCGGGGTTTATGCTCCACACCAGCCCCCTCCCACGAGCTTCATCGCCCCCCTTCCTCTTACCCTCCCACCCCTCTCGCACCCTCCTCCATCCCACCCTCCCACCCACCTCCACCTCACCCTCCCCTCCATCTCACACTCACCCTCCCCTCCACCTCATCCTCCCCTCCACCTCATCCTCACCCTCCCCTCCACCTCATCATCACCCTCCCACCCCCCTCCATCCCACCCACCTCCACCTCACCCTCCCACCCACCTCCACCTCCCATCCACCTCCACCTCACCCTCACCCTCCCACCCCCCCTCCACCTCACCCTCCTATCCACCTCCACCTCACCCTCCCACCCCCCTCCACCTCACCCTCCCACCCCCCTCCACCTCACCCTCCCACCCCCCTCCACCTCACCCTCCCACCCCCCTCCACCTCACCCTCCCATCCCCCCTCCACCTCCCACCCCCCCTCCACCTCCACCTCTTCCACCCCCCCTCCACCTCCACCTCTCCCACCCCCCCTCCACCTCCCATCCACCTCCACCTCACCCTCACCCTCCCACCCCCCCTCCACCTCCCATCCACCTCCACCTCACCCTCACCCTCCCACCTCACCCTCACACCCCCCCTCCACCTCACCCTCCCACCCACCTCCACCTCACCCTCACCCTCCCATCCACCTCCACCTCACCCTCCCACCCCCCCTCCACCTCACCCTCCCACTCCCCCTCCACCTCCACCTCTCCCACCCACCTCCACCTCCACCCTCACCCTCCCACCCCCCCTCCACCTCACCCTCCCACTCCCCCTCCACCTCACCCTCCCACCCACCTCCACCTCACCCTCCCATCCACCTCACCCTCACCCTCCCACCCACCTCACCCTCACCCTCCCACCCACCTCACCCTCCCACCCACCTCACCCTCACCCTCCCACCTCACCCTCACACCCCCCCTCCACCTCACCCTCCCACCCACCTCCACCTCACCCTCACCCTCCCATCCACCTCCACCTCACCCTCCCACCCCCCCTCCACCTCACCCTCACACCCCCCCTCCACCTCACCCTCACACCCCCCCTCCACCTCACCCTCACACCCCCCCTCCACCTCACCCTCACACCCCCCCTCCACCTCACCCTCACACCCCTCCTTCAGCCGCATCCCCCCATCCCCATATCCTTCTATTTCCTTTCTCCCTCGTGTGTTTATCCAGCCTCCCCCTTAAATGCCTCGATACTATTCGCCTCAACCCCTCCCTGTGGCAGCGAGTTCCACATTCTCACCGCTCTCTGGGTAAAGAAGTTTCTCCTGAATTCCCCCATTGGGTTTATTCTTTCGGATGAGACATTAAACCGAGGCCCCGTCTGCCCTCTCGGGTAAAAGATCCCGGGGCCACTACTGGAAGAAGAGCAGGGGGAGTTCTCCCCGGTGTCCTGGGGCCAATATTTATCCCTCGACCAACATCACTAAAACAGATGATCCGGGTCATTATCACATCGCTGTGTGTGGGAGCTTGCTGTGCGCAAATTGGCTGCCGCGTTTCCCACAATACAACAGTGACGACACTCCAAAAAGTACCAAATTCTCTGTAAAGCGCTTTGAGACGTCCGGTGGTGGTGAAAGTCGCTATATATAAATGCAAGTCTTTCTATCTTATATGCACCGCGGCAACTCGCCAAGGCTTCTTCGGCAGCACCTCCCAAACCCGCGACCTCTACCCGCCTAGAAGGACAAGGGCAGCAGGCGCATGGGAACACCACCCCCTCCACGTTCCCCTCCCAGTCACACACCATCCCTCGACTTGGAAATATATCGGCCGTTCCTTCATCGTCGCTGGGTCACAATCCTGGAACTCCCTCCCGAACAGCACTGTGGGAGCACCTTCACCACACGGACTGCAGCGGTTCAAGAAGGGGGCTCACCACCACCTTCTCCAGGGGCAATTAGGGACGGGCAATAAATGCCGGCCATTACCAGCGACCCCCACGGATGAATAAAAAGCACCCGATATCGCCACACCTCCCCCTCACCTGTTAATCCGACTTTCTTCTTGCACAAGAAGCACCGATTCCGTTTCTTGTTCTTCTCTGGAGATTTTTCTGGGTCTTCCTGGGATCCCTGTGACTCGTCCGCTGCCGACGAGGAAGCTGCAAGAGAAGAGCATCCGGGGTCAGCGGCAGAACCATCACGGGCCGCGGGGGGACGCTGGTCATGTCACTGGACCAGGAATCCGGAGACCCGGGTTCAAATCCCACCAGGGCCCCCTTGAGAATCGGAACTCCGGAGGGAAATAAAATGCTGGAATAAATAATTGTGAATCTCTGGAACCCCAGAAGCTCAGTCGTTGAGTATATTCGCGTCTGAACACAAGAAATAGGAGAAGTCGGCCATTTGACACCTTGAGCCTGCTCCGCCATTTAATAAGACCATGGAAGAATCACCTATCAGTCTTCTGAACTCCAATGAATAGAGGCCCAACCCGTCGTGAACGGCCTCCAATGCAAGTATATCCTTCCTTAAATAGATAGATGGTTAGGGTCTGATCATGGACTCAGCTCCACTTCCCTGCCCGCTCCCCAGAACCCTTCACTCCCTTATCGCTCAAAAATCTGTCTATCTCCACCTTAAATATATTCAATGTCCCGGCCTCAGCTCTCTGAGGCAGAGAATTCCACAGATTTACAACCCTCAGAACAAATTCCTCCTCATCTCAGTTTTAAATGGGCGGTCCCTTATTCTAAGACCGTGCCCCCTAGTTCTAGTCTCCCCCATCAGTGGAAACATCCTCTCTGCATCCACCTTGTCGAGCCCCCCTCATAATCTGATACGTTTCGATAAGATCACCTCTCATTCTTCTGAATTCCAATGAGTAGAGGCCCAACCTCCTCAACCTTTCCTCATAAGTCAACCCCCTCATCCCCGGAATCAACCGAGTGAACCTTCTCTGAACTGCCTCCTCAAATAGATAAATAAATGTTAGGGTTAGGGTTAAATCAATAGATCTTTGGGCTAGGGCAGGAAAATGGAGTTGAGGTCGAAGAACATACGAAATAGGAGCTGGAGGAGGCCATATACAAGATTCTGAGGGGGCTCGACAGGGTAGATGCAGGGAGGGTGTTTCCCCCTGGGCTGGGGAGTCTAGAACCAGGGGTCACACAGTCTCAGGATAAGGGGTCGGCCATTTAGGACTGAGATGAGGAGGAATTTCTTCACTCGGAGGGTGGTGAATCTTTGGGATTCTCTGCCCCAGAGGGCTGTGGAGGCTCAGTCGCTGAGTATATTCAAGGCTGAGATCGGTAGGTGTTTGGAGTCTCGGGGAATCGAGGGATCGGGGAATCGAGGGATCGGGCGGGAAAGTGGAGGCGAGGCCAGGATCGGATCAGCCGTGATCTTATTGAATGGCGGAAATTATCCCAAGAAGCTTGAAGGCTGAAGGGAAGAACTCAGCTGTCCCTTTCCCACCAGCCTGTAACTCCGCCCAACCTCAATCCCCCCCCCGACCTGTTTCCCCCACAATCTCCCCTTCTCCCACCCATCCCAGTACCCCCCCTCCCAGTCTCCCCCACCACCCCAGTCTCCTCCCCCCCCACCACCCCAGTCTCCTCCCCCCCTCCCCACCCCAGTCTCTCTTCCCACCCCCTCCCCATCACCCCAGTCTCCCCCCCCTCCCACCCACCACCCCAGTCTCTCTTCCCCCCCCTCCCCACCACCCCAGTCTCCCCCCCTCCCAGTCTCCCCCTCCCCCCCCACCACCCCAGTCTCCCTGCCCCACACCACCCCAGTCTCCCCCCCACACCACCCCAGTCTCCCTCCCCCACCACCCCAGTCTCCCTCCCCCACACCACCCCAGTCTCCCCCCCACACACCACCCCAGTCTCCCCCCCACACACCACCCCAGTCTCCCCCCACACCACCCCAGTCTCCCCCCCTCCCACCCCACCACCCCAGTCTCCCCCCCCTCCCACCCCAGTCTCCCCCTCCCCTCCCACCCCACCACCCCAGTCTCACCCCCCCCACCACACCACCCCAGTCTCCCCCCCCACCACCCCAGTCCCCCCCCCGCCCCCCCACCCCACCACCCCAGTCTCTCCCCCCCCCCCCCAGTCTCTCCCCCCCCCCCCCCACCACCCCAGTCTTCCCCCCCACCCCACCACCCCAGTCTCCCCCCCACCCCAGTCTCTCCCCCCCCCAACCCACCACCCCAGTCTCCCCCCCCCGCACCCCACCACCCCAGTCTCCCCCCCCTCCCACCCCACCACCCCAGTCTCTCCCCCCCCACCCCACCACCCAGTCTCTCCCCCCCCCCACCCCACCACCCCAGTCTCCCCCCCCCTCCCACCCCACCACCCCAGTCTCCCCCCCCTCCCACCCCACCACCCCAGTCTCCCCCTCCCCACCCATCACCCCAGTCTCCCTCCCCTCCTACCCCACCACCCCAGTCTCCCCCCCCCCCTCCCACCCCACCACCCCAGTCTCCCCCCTCCCACCCCACCACCCCAGTCTCCTCCCCCCCCTCAGTCTCCTCCACCCCCCTCCACCACCCCAGTCTCCTCCCCCCCCCCCACCACCCCAGTCTCCTCCCCCCCCCTCACCACCCCAGTCTCCCCCCTCCCACCCCACCACCCCAGTCTCCTCCCCCCCCTCAGTCTCCTCCACCCCCCTCCACCACCCCAGTCTCCTCCCCCCCCCCCACCACCCCAGTCTCCTCCCCCCCCCCTCCACCACCCCAGTCTCCTCTCCCCCCCCCACCACCCCAGTCTCCTCCCCCCCCCCTCCACCACCCCAGTCTCCTCTCCCCCCCTCCACCACCCCAGTCTCCTCCCCTCCCTCCACCACCCCAGTCTCCTCCCCTCCCTCCACCACCCCAGTCTCCTCCCCCCCCCTCCACCACCCCAGTCTCCTCCCCCCCTCAGTCTCCTCCCCCCCTCCACCACCCCAGTCTCCTCCCCCCCTCTCCGATCTACCCCCCAATCTCCCCCCACACCCCCAATCTCCCCCCCTCCAATCTACCCCCCAATCTCCCTCCACCAGTCTCCCCCCCACTACCCCCAGTCTCTCGCGCCCCCCCCCCTCGACCCAAGTCTTTCCCCTCACCCTCCCCAGTCTCCCCCCCACCTCAGGACGCCTCCCCCACGCACGAACACTGACCAATCACAATGCCTCTCACCTTGGAACTTCTCCTCCATCTCCGCCTCTTTACTCTCCGAAGTGGCCGTCGGCAACGATTGGCTGAGGAGAGAAGGCGGAACAGAAAGGGGTTAAACTCCACAGGGGGCGGGGGAGGAGCGCTCGAGATGGGCACGGCTCTGGACAGCACGGGGGTGGGGGGGGGGAACGGTCGGAAAAAGGAGGCACTGGCATCATCCAGGGCCGCCTACGTCCTCGCGAGGACCCCGATTCGAAGCGTAGTCCGCGAACCCGACCGCGCGAACTCGCCATTTTGTTCCGGGCATGCGCAGACAACCTGAGAGGGCCTTTCCTTTGCCTCCAAGCCGAAGGTACGGAGGAACTGGCGAACTACTTTCCTCCTCCAATCAAGGATGCCCATTCTTAGATCCATTGGGAGGGCAACGTCACGCCAATCCATGCCTGGCGAACTCGGACACGTTGGCAAGAGCCAAGGGTCAGGAAGGTCAAAGTGTCAACAGGGTCCACAGTGGAGAAATACCACCAACGCTGCCTCCTGCAAATCCCCCGGGAGGACAGACGCACCAACGTCTGCGTCCTCGACCAGGCCAACATCCCCAGCATCGAAGCACTGACCACACTCGACCAGCTCCGCTGGACAGGGCCACATTGTCCGCATGCCCCAGACACGAGACTCCCAAAGCGAGCGCTCTACTCGGAACTCCTTCACGGCAAACGAGCCAAAGGTGGGCAGAGGAAACGTTACAAGGGACCACCCTCAAAGCCTCCCTGATAAAGTGCAACATCCCCACCGACACCTGGGAGTCCCTGGGCCCAAAGACCAGTCCGCCCTAAGTGGAGGAAGTGCATCCGGAAGGGCGCTGAGCACCTCGAGTCTCGTCGCCGAGAGCGTGCAGAAACCAAGCGCAGGCAGCGGAAGGAGCGTGCGGCAAACCTGTCCCACCCTCCCCTTCCCTCAACCACTGTCTGTCCCACCTGTGACAGGGACTGTGGCTCTCGGATTGGGCTGTTCAGCCACCGAAGGACTCACGTTTAGAGTGGAAGCAAGTCTTCCTCGACTCCGAGGGACTGCCGAAGATGACGACCGAGAAAACAGTATCTCAAAAACCGCCAAAGACCTTCCCCCCCCTCTCGCTTCCGCGCAGCCCCCAAAGCCCTACCTGCTGCTCTCCGAGACGGTTGATCCGGACGTGGAGATGGCGGCGACAGCTGTGGACGACGGGTCCTGCGGGCTGGCGTCTGTACTCTGAACTAGCGCCGGGTCAGAAGGCGTGCTACTGGCTGTGGCTCCTGTTCACAGGACGTATAGAACCGTTAAAAAAAAAAAAATATGCTGGCCAAAGTCACGCAACCTCCTCTGAGCAAACCGCACGTCCTGCTGCCATCAACGGTGAGCCACACGGGTTTAAAAAAAAAATAAATGTTGGCTTCAAACATTTCCCACTCAATTTTTTTGCTATGTCAACAGTCACACTGTAGTTGGACGCTCCGACCACTAGGTGGTGCTGTGGAGCAGATGGCTGAAATCTCCCAATGACCTTCACCAGTGTGTGTGTGTGTGCGCGCGTGTGTGTGGTATATACACATACATACATATACACACACACACACACATATATATATATATAATATATATATATATTATTCAACTGACCCATATTGATATTGGTCTCGGTATTTAAGGAGGGATACACTTGCATTGGAGGCAGTTCAGCGAAGGTTCACTCGGTTGATTCTGGAGATGAAGGGGTGGTTTTATGAGGAAAGGTTGAGGAGGTTGGGCCTCTACTCATTGGAACTCAGAAGAATGAGAGGTGATCTTATCGAAACGTATAAGATTATGAGGGGACTTGACAAGGTGGATGCAGAGAGGATGTTTCCACTGATGGGGGAGACTAGAACTAGGGGGGCATGGTCTTAGAATAAGGGGCCGCCCATTTAAAACTGAGATGAGGAGGAATTTCTTCTCTCAGAGGGTTGCAAATCTGTGGAATTCGCTGCCTCAGAGAGCTGTGGGAGCCGGGACATTGAGTAGAAATAGGAACAGGAGTCGGCCATACGGCCCCTCGAGCCTGCTCCGTCATTTAATACGATCATGGCTGAAATTCCTCCTCATCTCAGTTTTAAATGAGGATGTTGCCCCTCGTGGGGGACTCTAGAACTAGGGGGCACATAGTTTCAGAATAAGGGGCCGCCCATTTAAAACTGAGATGAGGAGGAATTTCTTCTCTCAGAGGGTTGTAAATCTGTGGAATTCGCTGCCCCAGAGAGCTGTGGAGGCTGGGTCATTGAATAAATTTAAGGTGGAGATAGACAGATTTTTGAGCGATAAGGGAGTGAAGGGTTATGGGGAGCGGGCGGGGAAGTGGAGCTGAGTCCATGATCAGATCAGCCATGATCGTATTGAATGGCGGAGCAGGCTCGAGGGGCTGAATGGCCGACTCCTGCTCCTATTTCTTATGTTCAACTGACCCCGAGCGATGCCTTGGGGCAACTTACTCGGTGAATACAAGAGTATAACTGGTGCATGTCACGTCCATGTGGACTGACAGAGAAAGGGAGATGATCATTTCTTGGCCAGAAACACCAGCCAAACCTTGTAGGAGAAGCCAGTGAACATTTTAATCAGCAAGAGATGAAAAATGTGCTGAACAATTAATTTTTAAATCCACCCCCCCGTCCTCAGTATTCTCCCATCTTTTCCCAGAGGTGGCTGCTCTCGCTGGGGTTTAGTTCCACGGGGTGGGGGGAGTGGTTTTGGGGGGGGGGGTGGGGTAATTGGAACGTCCTCCGCTACCCCGCTGCCCATTCTCCACCTATGAGCTGCGGCCGCCGGGCGCGGGCTATTCGACCACATGAGGCGTCGCGGCCAAACCCCGAGTCCATGATCGGATCAGCCACGACCGTATTGAATGGCGGAGCAGGCTCGAGGGGCTGTGTGGCCTACTCCTGTTCCTGATTCTTATGTAAACCCGATCTTATTCTCTGCTTGACGTCTCAGAGAGGGCTGCATTGGAGATTGACCAGAATGGTCCCGGGGGATGAGGGGCCTTCAGTGACGTGGGGAGACTGGAGAAGCTGGGGTTGTTCTCCTCGGAGCAGAGAAGGTTAAGGGGGAGATTGAATCGAGGGGTTCACTATCACGAAGGGGTTTTGAGCAGTAAATCAGGAGAGACTGTTCCCGGGGGCAGGAGGGTGGGTAACCAGGGGGACACAGATTGACGATAATCGGCGATGGAACCAGAGGGGGAGATGGGGAGAATGTGTTTTTGACGCAGGGAGTTGTTGTGATCGGGAACGCGCTGCCTGAAAGGGCGGTGGGAGCAGATTCAATCGGGACTTTCAAACGGGGGAATTGGGTAAATACTGGAAGGGGGGAAAAGGTGCCAATACTGGAAGGGGGGAAATGTGCCGGGCTGTGGGGAAAAGACCTTTAGCCCCTTTTGCCGCCCGGTCCCATGACCCGGTAACCTTTGCCCCCTCGCAGCTCTGAAGGCGGGCCGGAGCCAGAAACATCAACCGTCGCGTTTTTGTGGCGTTTCGGATCCCGATACGCGGCCGGACGGGCAAGCGGGCCGGAACCTTCCCTGGCCCAGTGTCCAACGCCCCGATCACGAGCCAAGTGGTTCCTTCTGTCGCCAACCCAGGTCCCCCCCCCTCCATCCCCCAATCCCCGCCTCCTCTCTTGACGCTACGGGGCAGACACGGCAAGAGGAGCGAGTAACTGGGCCAACCTGAGCTACCCTTCCTCTGGAGCCCATCGCTGATGACGGGGTGAAGGGGGGGGGGGGGAAGCAGGGAGGGGGTGACTAGCCCCCCCCCCCCCCCGTTGGGCCCAGAATGATGGCAATATGTCACTGGGCTGCGTCAATGGCTCAGAATCAACATGGCACACTCGGTCAGAACACCACCCGGGGGGGTCTGGGGGGGTGAATCGGGGTTAAATCCCGAGGGCAGGCCGCACAGACTGGGCTTGTGTTCCCTCGAGTGTAGAAGATTGAGGGACGATCTGATTGAGGGTGTTTACGATGATTGAAGGATTCGATCGGGTGGATCGAAAGAGGAACGGTTTCCTCTGGTTTGGGGCAGGGGGGGGGGGGGGGGGGAGGAAAGAGACCAGAACAAGGGGACGCCACCTTACAATTCGAGCCCGGCCGTTCAGGAGTGATGTCAGGGAGCACTTCTTCACACAAAGGGCCGTGGGAATCTGGAACTCTCTCCCCCAAAAAGCTGTCGAGGCCGGGGATCAATTGGAGCTTTCAAAACTGGGATTGATAGATTTTTGTTGGGTATTAAGGGTTACGGAACCAGATGGCGTTAGGATGCAGATCAGCCGCGATCGGATTGAATGGTGGAACCGGCCCGAGGGGCTGAATGGACCTCCTCCTGTTCCTGTGTAACAGGCTCGAGTGGGCTGAATGGGCCTCCTCCTGTTCCTGTGCAACAGGCCCAAGGGGCTGAATGGGTCTCCTCCTGTTCCTCCATTGCCCAGAAGGCCACTCGGTTGCCTTGACTACCAAGAGCTTTCTCTTCACTGGTACACGGAAGAATCCCCTCGCCACCCCCGCAAAACCGCCATCCCATGCCAACAGCTTTGTCCGACTGGAAGTCAAGCGATTAAAAAAAAATGGCCGCCCATCCGGTCTGACCCCTGACCTGCAATCCCCGACACATTCAACCCTCTCCCATTCAAATCAGAGTTGGCGAGTGGCGGACCGGGGGGGGGGGGTCAGAGGGCGGGGACGGAGAGGGAGAGGTCAAAGGGTAGGGGTTGGAGGGCAATGGGACACCTCATACCCTGTGGACTTATTCTCTCGCTGCTGTTCTGTTTCTGCAGGTACTCCTTATAGCAGACGGAGCACATTCCGTTCGTGCGAGGGTTTCCATAGAAACCACAGCCTGTCGGGCAAAACATAGGCACTTGGGTCGGGTTGGTTTCCTGCGCCATGTTCCTCCCGTGTCCTGTGATAGAAAATGGGATAGAAGAGGCGGAATTAAAAAATACCTCAGCCATTTAACCAACTTAAAGAATATCACGAACACAAATGTACGTCATCGTTTCATGGGCTTTCGCAGAGAAAGGACTTGGAACTCAGAGCGCTTTACAGCTAATGACGCACTTTCTTTTTGCTGAAGTGCCATCACTGTTGTATTGTGGGAAACGCAGCAGCCAATTTGCACACAGCAAGCTCCCACACACAGCAATGTCTCATCCGAAAGACAGCACCTCAGACAGTGCGGCGCTCCCTCAGTACCGCCCCTCCGACAGTGCGGCGCTCCCTCGGCACCGCACCTCCGACAGTGCGGCGCTCCCTCAGTACCGCCCCTCCGACAGTGCGGCGCTCCCTCAGTACCGCCCCTCCGACAGTGCGCGCTCCCTCAGTACTGCCCCTCCGACAGTGCGGCGCTCCCTCAGTACTGCCCCTCCGACAGTGCGGCGCTCCCTCAGTACTGCCCCTCCGACAGTGCGGCGCTCCCTCAGTACCGCCCCTCCGACAGTGCGGCGCTCCCTCAGTACCGTCCCTCCGACAGTGCAGCGCTCCCTCAGTACTGCCCCTCCGACAGCGCAGTGCGGCGCTCCCTCAGTACCGTCCCTCCGACAGTGCAGCGCTCCCTCAGTACCGCCCCTCCGACAGCGCAGTGCGGCGCTCCCTCAGTACCGCCCCTCCGACAGTGCGGTGCTCCCTCAGTAACTCCCCTCCGACACTCCCTCAGTTCCACCCCTCCAACAGTGCAGTACTGAGGGAGCGCCGCACTGTCGGAGGGGCAGTACTGAGGGAGCGCCGCACTGTCGGAGGGGCAGTACTGAGGGAGCGCCGCACAGTTGGAGGTGCCGTCTTTCGGATGAGACATTAAACCGAGGCCCCGTCTTCCCTCTCGGGTGGATGTAAAAGATCCCGGGGCCACTATTGGAAGAAGAGCAGGGGGAGTTCTCCCCGGTGTCCTGGGGCCAATATTTATCCCTCAACCAACATCACTAAAACAGATGATCCGGGTCATTATCACATTGCTGTTTGTGGGAGCTTGCTGTGCGCAAATTGGCTGCTGCGTTTCCCACATTGCAACAGTTGGCACATAAATTGGGATTTTCCAGTTCAGTAATACACAGCGCATTCACCTGCTCATGCTAATGCTAGATTTCGTTCAGTACATAGCACTTTGGGGGATCCAGTCTGTGAGTAATTGGAGATGTGATGTGTGGGAAGTGTATCAAGCTCGAGGAAGAACAGGTGACAGAACCCTTGGTTCCCTAAGCTCTCCACCACTTGGAGTTTTCCTCACCTCGTGTCCAAGTCTGGTGTAGACTCATCGATAGCTCATGAGCACCTCCATTATCACTGTATCAGGCCACTACCAGTTGGAGTATATGAGCGAGGAAGTCTTGCTACAACTGTACAGGGCCTTGTACAGTTGGCACGCCAACCCATGCCCAGAGAACTCTGGGACACGTTGGCGAGAGCCAAGGGTCAGGAAGGTCAAAGTGCCAACAGGGTTCAAGGTGGAGAAATACCACCAACGATGTCTCCCAAGATCCTGCAAATCCCCTGGGAGGACAGACGCACCAACGTTCGCGTCCTCGACCAGGCCAACATCCCCAGCATCGAAGCACTGACCACACTCGACCAGCTCCGCTGGGCAGGGCCACATTGTCCGCATGTCCCAGACACGAGACTCCCAAAGCGAGCGCTCTACTCGGAACTCCTTCATGGCAAACGAGCCAAAAGTGGGCAGAGGAAACGTTACAAGGGACACATAGAAACATAGAAAATAGATGCAGGAGTCGGCCATTCGGCCCTTCGAGCCTGCACCACCATTCAATGAGTCCATGGCTGAACATGCAACTTCAGTACCCCCTTCCTGCTTTCTCGCCATACCCCTTGATCCCCCGAGTAGTAAGTACTATATCTAACTCCTTTTTGAATATATTTAGTGAATTGGCCTCAACTACTTTCTGTGGTAGAGAATTCCACAGGTTCACCACTCTCTGGGTGAAGAAGTTTCTCCTCATCTTGGTCCTAAATGGCTTACCCCTTATCCTTAGACTGTGTCCCCTGGTTCTGGACTTCCCCAATATTGGGAACATTCTTCCTGCATCTAACCTGTCTAAACCCGTCAGAATTTTAATCGTTTCTATGAGGTCCCCCCTCATTCTTCTGAACTCCAGTGAATACAAGCCCAGTTGATCCAGTCTTTCTTGATAGGTCAGTCCCGCCATCCCGGGAATCAGTCTGGTGAACCTTCGCTGCACTCCCTCAATAGCAAGAATGTCCTTCCTCAAGTTAGGAGACCAAAACTGTATACAATACTTCAGGTGTGGCCTCACCAAGGCCCTGTACAACTGTAGCAACACCTCCCTGCCCCTGTACTCAAATCCCCTCGCTATGAAGGCCAACATGCCATTTGCTTTCTTAACCGCCTGCTGTACCTGCATGCCAACCTTCAATGACTGATGTACCATGACACCCAGGTCTCGTTGCACCTCCCATTTTCCTAATCTGTCACCATTCAGATAATAGTCTGTCTCTCTGTTTTTACCACCAAAGTGGATAACCTCACATTTATCCACATTATACTTCAGCTGCCATGCATTTGCCCACTCACCTAACCTATCCAAGTCACTCTGCAGCCTCATAGCATCCTCCTCGCAGCTCACACTGTCACCCAACTTAGTGTCATCTGCAAATTTGGAGATACTACATTTAATCCCCTCGTCTAAATCATTAATGTACAGTGTAAACAGCTGGGGCCCCAGCACAGAACCCTGCGGTACCCCACTAGTCACTGCCTGCCATTCTGAAAAGTACTCATTTACTCCTACTCTTTGCTTCCTGTCTGACAACCAGTTCTCAATCCATGTCAGCACACTACCCCCAATCCCATGTGCTTTAACTTTGCACATTAATCCCTTGTGTGGGACCTTGTCGAAAGCCTTCTGAAAGTCCAAATATACCACATCAACTGGTTCTCCCTTGTCCACTTTACTGGAAACATCCTCAAAAAATTCCAGGTTTGTCAAGCATGATTTCCCTTTCACAAATCCATGCTGACTTGGACCTATCATGTCACCTCTTTCCAAATGCGCTGCTATGACATCCTTAATAATTGATTCCATCATTTTACCCACTACTGAGGTCAGGCTGACCGGTCTATAATTCCCTGTTTTCTCTCTCCCTCCTTTTTTCAAAAGTGGGGTTACATTGGCTACCCTCCACTCCATAGGAACTGCTCCAGAGTCAATGGAATGTTGGAAAATGACTGTCAATGCATCCGCTATTTCCAAGGCCACCTCCTTAAGTACTCTGGGATGCAGATCATCAAGCCCTGGGGATTTATCTGCCTTCAATCCCATCAATTTCCCCAACACAATTTCCCGACTAATAAAGGATTTCCCTCAGTTCCTCCTCCTTACTAGACCCTCTGACCCCTTTTACACCCTCAAAGCCTCCCTGATAAAGTGCAAAATCCCCACCAACCACAATGAGACCGCACCTGGAGTACTGTGCACAGTTTTGGTCTCCTTATCTGAGGAAGGATATACTTGCATTGGAGGCTGTTCAGCAAAGGTTCACGAGGTTGATTCCTGAGATGAGGGGGCTGTCTGATGAGGGGAGATTGAGCAGGTTGGGCCTGTTCTCTCTGGAGTTTAGAAGAATGAGAGGCGATCTTATTGAGACTTATAAGATTCTGAGGGGGATTGACAGGGTAGATGCAGGTAGGATGTTTCCCCCGGGCTGGGGAGTCTAGAACCAGGGGTCACACAGTTTCAGGGGATAAGGGGTCGGCCATTTAGGACTGAGATGAGGAGGAATTTCTTCACTCAGAGGGTGGTGAATCTTTGGAATTCTCTACCCCAGAGGGCTGTGGAGGCTCAGTCGTTGAGTATATCCAAGACTCATATCAAGGGAGAGGGGGGGGGGGGGCGGGGGGAAGAGAGCGATAGAGAAAGAGCGAGAGCGAGAGCGGAGAGAGAGAGCGAGACGGAGAGTGCGAGAGAGAAGAGAGAGAGGGCGAGAGAGAGAGAGAAAGAGGAGAGAGGGCGAGAGAGAGAGAAAGAGGAGAGAGGGCGAGAGAGAGAGAAAGAGGAGAGAGGGCGAGAGAGAGAGAAAGAGGAGAGAGGGCGAGAGAGAGAGAAAGAGGAGAGAGGGCAAGAGAGAGAGAAAGAGGAGAGAGGGCGAGAGAGAGAGAAAGAGGAGAGAGAGCGAGAGAGAGAGAAAGAGGAGAGAGAGCGAGAGAGAGAGAAAGAGGAGAGAGAGCGAGAGAGAGAGAAAGAGGAGAGAGAGCGAGAGAGAGAGAAAGAGGAGAGAGAGAGAGAGGAGAGAGAGCGAGAGAGAGAGAGAGAGAGGAGAGAGAGCGAGAGAGAGAGAGAGAGGAGAGAGAGCGAGAGAGAGAGAGAGAGAGGAGAGAGAGCGAGAGAGAGAGA